>NC_140474.1:34407803-34580303 GCF_051167445.1 Perissodus microlepis | reverse complement strand
ATACAGCAATGACATTAGAATGTCGTTCGGACTGGAGAAGTGTAGTCGAATGGTAACGAAGAGAGGGAAGGTAGTCAGAACTGAGGGGATTGAACTACCAGAAGGCAACATTGCAGACATAGAGGACAGTTACAAGTACCTGGGGATCCCGCAGGCGAATGGGAACCATGAAGAGGCCGCTAGAAAGGCTGCAACCACCAAGTACCTGCAGAGGGTCAGGCAAGTCCTGAGGAGTCAGCTGAACGGTAAGAACAAGATCCGGGCCATCAACACCTACGCCCTGCCCGTGATCAGGTACCCTGCTGGGGTAATAGGCTGGCCAAAGGAGGAGATAGAAGCCACTGACATAAAGACAAGAAAGCTCCTTACCATGCATGGAGGGTTTCACCCCAAGTCCAGCACCCTGAGGCTGTACGCTAAGCGGAAGGAAGGGGGCCGGGGACTGGTGAGTGTCAGCACCACAGTCCAGGATGAGACAACGAACATCCAAGAATACATTGGGAAGATGGCCCCAACTGACCGAGTGCTCAGTGAATACCTCAGGCAGCAGAAACCCAAGAAAGAGGAGGGAGACGAGGAACCATCATGGAAGGACAGGGCCCTGCACGGTATGTACCACCGGCAGATAGAGGAGGTGGCTGATATCCAGAAATCCTACCAGTGGCTGGACAAAGCTGGACTGAAAGACAGCACAGAGGCACTAATCATGGCAGCACAAGAACAAGCTCTGAGTACAAGATCCATAGAGGCTGGGGTCTATCACACCAGGCAAGACCCCAGGTGCAGGCTGTGTAAAGATGCTCCAGAGACAATCCAGCACATAACAGCAGGGTGCAAGATGCTAGCAGGCAAGGCATACATGGAACGCCATAACCAAGTGGCCGGCATAGTGTACAGGAACATCTGTGCCGAGTATAACCTGGAAGTCCCGAGGTCAAAATGGGAGATGCCCCCAAGGGTGGTGGAGAATGACCGAGCTAAGATCCTGTGGGACTTCCAGATACAGACGGACAAAATGGTGGTGGCTAACCAACCGGACATAGTGGTGGTAGACAAACAGAAGAAGACGGCCGTAGTGATCGATGTAGCGGTTCCGAATGACAGCAATATCAGGAAGAAGGAACACGAGAAGCTGGAGAAATACCAAGGGCTCAGAGAAGAGCTCGAGAGGATGTGGAGGGTGAAGGTGACGGTGGTCCCCGTGGTAATCGGAGCACTAGGTGCGGTGACTCCCAAGCTAGGCGAGTGGCTCCAGCAGATCCCGGGAACAACATCGGAGATCTCTGTCCAGAAGAGCGCAGTCCTAGGAACAGCTAAGATACTGCGCAGGACCCTCAAGCTCCCAGGCCTCTGGTAGAGGACCCGAGCTTGAAGGATAAACCGCCCGCAGGGGCGAGATGGGTGTTTATATATGTGTGTGTGTGTGTGTGTGTGTGAATAACAATTTTTCTTGCATTCATTTAGACAGTCAGCTTACTGATTGCTGACTGTATATAACTGTATATATATATTAAAAAAAATTTCCTGTGTTGCACAATTTGCACATTGTTTTGCAGACTGCTGAATCTCTGCTCATCTCCACTTCTGAGAAACTGTGATTCTCTTTTTACAAACCACCTGTTTCTTTTAGTAATACTTACTTTTCCACTCTTTTGTTGCTCCTAGCTTTGAATAAAATACATACACACTTGTGCACCCTGTATGGTTTAAAGTAAAACACAATAACTCTAACAATCTTTGTGAAGCACAAATAAACACATACACATTCTTGTTCATGTTCTAACTGAGGAATAGGAAGAGTTGGAAACCAGGAATATCTATGTGTACGGCAACTAATTCAGTTGCACAGGTTAAGTCAGGTTTCCAAATTCATGGCATGTGTCTGAAACAGGCATATCCGAAAACGTTAGAGCACTTATGGAAATATGTGATGTCTTGATGAATCGAGCAGATATTTGAAGTTTACACAGCACCATTCTCACATGAAAATATCTTAAAAGTTTATTTTGTGACCCAGACAGAGTAATATTTCAAACTCCGCCACTCTGTGTTCCTCCGCCACTGCCTCGTTTGCGTTTTGGACGAAATGGATTCTGGGATATTGCATTTCGTCATTTCGAGCTGATTGGGGACCAGAACAGCCAATCAGATTTTTTTGCATCCAAGTCTGTGATTGGCTGGTTTTGTGGCACAAATATAATGGTGTAGAGAAAGAGTTGAGCGCACACAGGCAGAAATGTTGAGAGCGCGAGCAACACATTGCGAGCGAGCGCAAATGCAAAAACTGAGTGAGAGGGGCTGCTATTGTGTGCGTGTGTGGATAATAGCAAACACTGAAATAAATTTTTTGCACGCAGGAATGAATTTTGTTCACTCAAATTCAGCTTTTCTTCGCTCAAAATAAATTTCTCCTCAAAATGCAACACTTGCACCTGCAAACTTATTTTTACGTGCGCTCAAATTTTTTTTAAGCCAGCCAAGAGATATAATCTCTCCAGCTCATCTTGACTCTACTCCCAAGCCTCCTTCCAGTTGGACAAAATGACTCACTGCCAGAAATCATTCTGTCCAGATGCCCAAACCACCTCAACTGTCTGCGTTTAGTGTGGAGAAGTGCTCTATTCTGAGTCCCTCCTGAATGACCAACCTTCAGCCAGTTTCTAAACAAGAGTCTAAACATAGATTGACCGGTCAATTGACAGCATCAATTTCACAAAATATAAAATGCACCACACAGGTCCATCACTGGTGATGTTACAGCATTCTGTTTGTCAATCTTAAACTCCACTCTCCCCTTACTCATGAAAACTCCTCCACTTAAGGTAGCACCCCTTCACGAACCAGAATGTGCACTCCACCCTTTTGCAGCTGGGAACTATGGCCTTAGACTTGGTGGTGCTTATTCTTATCCAAGCTGCTTCACATGATTGCAAACAAGTCCAGTGTGACTTGGAGTTCATTGGCTTGATGAAGCAGACAGTCTTAGGACAAGATCCTAAAACTACCAAACCTCACACTTTCTAAAAACGGGGCTGTACCTAGATAATCTATTATGAAGAGAATTGGTGAAAGGGCAACCCCAGTCCAACACCCGACAGGAATGTCTGACTTAGCCCATACTTCCAATCTGAACTCTGACAAAACTTTTTAAAGCTCAGTATTCAATGTTATCACCAAAACTTAGGTTCAGAATAGATGTTTCATTTAGAAAGGACGAAGCGCCATACTCACATCTGTTGTTTATGTAAAGCATGTTGCTTAAGCCATTGTACTGCATTTCTGCAATATTACCATCTTTTCCAAACCTTAACCAGAACTCCCAGAGGCTAATCAGAAAACATTTAAACAATGATGTTGCTGCTAAAAACGAACAGAGTTTTACTTTGATGTTTTGGTGTAAAAAACCTGATGTTAGTGCAGTTAGTTGGTGCAGTATTACACTGTTCCAGAGCCTTGGCACCACAGACTGAGAGGCTCTAACATCCCTAGACTTCAGCCTTGTACAGGGAGAACTAATAGATATTAAGCTTGTCAGCGAAGACAGCGAGCAGTAGTCTATTTCACAAGAAGTTGGAATAAATGATCTAGATGTGATGATGTCATTTTGCATCACGAGCCACTTACAGTCCAATTTGATCTTAAGAGGCCTGGACCAGTGAATTTCCCTTCACTGAGATTGATTTTACATGTGATTCAAAGTCCAGAGAGCAATCAAATGTTACACCAGATTATGAACACTGGTCTTCACAAATAAGCAAAAGGAAGCAATCATTTCTAATTCTTGAATACATATCACGAGGAGTTATAATAATAGCGTCAGTCTTGTTAGAGTTTCAAACAAGGCAAACATTCAGCTACTCTGGTCTATCCAGCTGGTGAGACTTCAAAGATTGAATGATGCTGACTAAAGGAAGGGTGTAAAAGGAAAATTACAAAGGACCCAGAATTGAACCTTGTGGAACCCCTTTGGTTAGAGAAGCAGTGCAAGCTGAACTTGGAGAACTTGCTCGCCCTAACAGAGAATATCCTTCCAAATAAGTAGTAGGAAAACCAGTCTAGTCATGATATAGAGATACTAGCCAAAACCTTGAGGCTGTTTGTGGTCAACAAGATGCATGTCCCATCACCAGCAAAGACTTTATTGTATAAACTGTTGCGAGTTCCTCTTTTAATAAACAACACATTACACCTCCCTGAAATTATCCCAACACAGCCACTGGCCTTCAAAGTATTACTGTAATGGTCAAAATAAGTATGCAGTGAAAGAACAACCTATATATTAAATGTAATTTGTGTTCTACACGTCTCATCCAAAAATATGGAAAAAGTTAAAAAGACTGGCGAGACAAGACAACATTTCACACTTCGCAAAACTGATGCATACCGATACCTGGGTACTGCCTGGGCATGCCTAAGCTGACTATGTTTAGGTGATGAAACCCACCCTCCAAAACAGAACAAAGAAAAAAAAGAAAGCGGTAGAAACACTAACAGAGAGACACTGCAGTTAAAACTTTTCCTTTAACCTTCGATATCCAAATGACACTAATTACTGCTTACTGCCTTTTCGGACATACTTAGTCACACAGAAATATATTTCTGAAGAAAAGCCAGAGCACCAAGACTGAATGACAGAGTCGGTACTGACAGGCATGTGGGTATTCATAGTATGTCAAAGGCAAAAACAAATCTGTATTGATACCCACCACTGCCAATAACGACACACACACACACACACACACACACACACACACACAACTGTCCAGAGTACACAGTTGAGAACACGCAATGTGACTATCTGAAACAGCAACAATAAGGAAATGAAAGAAACACTTTTCCGAAGATCTGTATCACAATACATACCCTGAAAACCAGCAGACAGAAACAGCAGAGCTTTGATTATGTACATTACCATGAGGTTGACAGTATCTTTTAAACATTTGAGCCCCCGCTCTCATAATCCAGGCACTGTACCAGAATAATCCGTAAGCGCAACAGGCTGCTGGGAAACACACAGAGAGCCAACAAATCTTCCCACAGCTGTTATCACACTCCCTCTTTTTCTCCTCCCTCCTTCTAGCACTACCCTCCCCCTCTTTCTTTCTCACTCACGCTCAACAAGGTTTTTCACACGTCTCCTGACTTGCAAACACGGTACATAAATGATCATTGACTCCCCATGCATACAGTTTCATTTTCATTTTTACTTTTATGCGCTACCCTTAGATTAACATTTGTAATACTGTAATAACTGACAGCAAGTGCTTCATCATTATTATCATTCTTATAGTTATTTTTGTTATATTGTTTAATCTACACTGAAATGCACGCTAGACTTACAATCAAAGCAGAGCCCTGATTTTAAGAACCTTTTTTCTGGTAACACTCCATTCAAATGGTTATCTATTTGATAAGCTTTAAAGCATTTTTTATAGTTACATTTCCAAAAGCTACTCTTTTTGAGTGTATGTGTCTAATCAGTGCTAAACTCCACCCTGCCTCAGAAGAAATCCTCCAAATGAATAAGATGTGCATTAGCGCTGTATGGTAATGCTAACTCCGGCTAACTAACTCCTGCTAAATGCAGTTACATGCAAAACACCTGCACTGAAAATGTTTCTTAAACTTAATTTACACACATTTGAAGGAAGGTAATAGGAGTTAGGAGTGTGCCACATCATATCATCAGCTATAATACCAGTTTAATTTTTATGGTATAAAAATGTGATATCATGATATAGGCTGGCATAGAAATGCCATGCATTTACATTCCCTGCTCTGTGCAACAATGAGACAAGCTCGGACATGTATAAGAGAGTTGCAAGAGTGACGCTGATTACTTAGTACCAAAAGAGCTACTTCAACAACCTCCTACAAAGTACAGTACTTTGCAAGACAACTGCTCCCGCTGAAGGTGGAAACAACAAACTTGTTTTGCCAGTAGAAGATAAAATATTGTCGCATACATATGGGCTAGATAGGAGAAGATGCTTGCAGCTGCTATTGTGACCCAAGCATGAACAAATGGCTCCACCGTTGGCCCACTCACTGACTGCACTCGATATGACAGGAAGAACAAATAGTGGTTACATGATGGAAATACAGGCCTTTAAGCAGCTAGTCAAAAAGTTTGACACAAGACACACTACGAAAGTTAGAAAACATTTTTCAGTTTTATTATGTGACAATATTACGTCACATAGTATTAGTTATTGATTTATGCTGTGTCACTGGATATAATGGTGTCTCACTATTATTGCACTATAATGCTGCTGGGACCTTGTTTCTATATATTCATACTCCAAATTAGGAAAAGTGTTATCAATGGCAAACAATGGAAAAGAAAGGTGGAATATGCCCTTCAATTACTTATAAATGCTGTTGCTTTCAAGCAGTAAGCATCAATAAATCATAATTCAGCATTTATTTTTCTATATATATTCACGAATATATAATATTATCGCAAATGTTCTTGAAATATTCTGATATACATTTAAGTTACATTGCCAACACCTGATGACAAGCAAATCCTGTTTGTCATTAGGGTGGGCGATAAGTCAACATACAATACAATACAATCCAAATAGAAAATAAGTAATATATAATTACTATAGATAATCCAGATAATCCATACATATAATGGACACCTGGGTGGAAATCAAATCTCAGGATGTACCACATTTCACGGATCACATTAACTTGGTGGACCGAGACATCAAATTCACCAGGGAGGATATGAAAAACGGCAGGTTAGCCTTCTTAGACTGTGAGATTTCCATTAGTAATGGGGACATCTAAAACCTCATGTGTAACGGAAACCTACGCATCAGTATTTAAGGTTTGACTCTCATCATCCACTGGAGCATAAACTGGGTGTCATCAGGACGCTACAACACAGAGTGAACACCATCCCCACAGACACAGCGGCCAGGGAAGCAGAAGATCAGCACATCAAGAAGGGCAAAGAATCGAGGAGGAGGCCTAAGGGTACGACTTTCGCCATCGTACAGTGCTGTGAATGGTACTCATGGCCATTGATCAGTGGGCTTTGATCAGTGGTTGTTGATCAATGGTCATGAGAAATTGCATAATTATGACACTTTTATTGTGTCAGCAGACTATTTGGGGTCATTGTCATGCCAGAAAAATGAGGCCTTTGCCAATCCAACACTTTCCAGATGGTATGGTATGGTGGATCACAATCTGACAGAAGTTTACTGTTTTCATAATTCCATCAATTACGAATACAGTTTCAAACCATGAGTTTTTACTTATGGCTGTAGACACTCCTCTCTATACACATTGATAATAACTTGATTCATCACTTCATAAGACCTGTTTTCTTGTACGCTCAAGTAATTTGAAGTGATAATAATTTCGTTTTGCTTTGATGTAGAAGGTTCCTGAAAAATCTTTAATTTAATTTACAAGAATAAAAAGTACAATAATTAAATATAAATTTTAGAGCACATCAGGTAGTTAAATGCTTACAGCACTAAATGCCTTTCCAGTTATTCAATTAATAAAACAGATCTGTTTTAGTTTAAAGTGAGAATGTAAGTACACCATAAAATAAAAAAATGCTATGTGCTGAATTATTAAAGCTGAGGTTCACTTCCATAGTTCATCAGGTAAAGGAGCCTTATTTTTTCCAATTACTGAATACAACAGAAAAGCTTTAAGTTGTCAGCTTACTAAGTTCTGCCTCCTCATGCATTTTACTAAATTGGCATAGTCCTGTAAGTGTTGTAGGAACATGCCTGATTCCAGCTATACCCCTTGGGGCAGTGCTTATCTCTTACACAGTAATAAATGACAGGAATGCACATGCAAAATGCAAACCCAGAGACAAACGTGCACAAATATGGGTGGGTGTGTTATAAATCTTTTCATTAACAGTTTGTCCACATATAGATCAAATGACACGCTGCAAATGACAAGTCTAGTGTACTTGGACCTCTCCCTTTCTAAAAGGAAATAAAAAATATGGAAATAAATAAAATAATATAATATAATAATTAAAAACCTGTAGCAGCTGGATAACGTAGTGGTTAGACTACACTCCTTTGGAGCAGAGGATCAGAGGACAGCTGGATACTGGAATGCCTAGAATTGTACAAGATCAACAGGACCCTAAGAGCCTTCATCAGGAACTCAATGGGGATGTGGCGTACAACACTAGAGGCCAACTCCAAGCCCATAGCACAAGTCACAAGTCAACGGAACGGAGCAGTTGTCAGCCACCTCCTGTACATGGATGACATCAAGCTATATGCCAAGAGTGAACGAGACATCGATTCACTGATCCACACTACCAGGATATACAGGATATATTCGGGCTGGAGAAGTGTAGTCGGATGATAACAAAGAGAGGGAAGGTAGTCAGAACTGAGGGGATCGAGCTACCAGAAGGCAACATTGCAGACATAGAGGACAGTTACAAGTACCTGGGGATCCCGCAGGCGAATGGGAACCATGAAGAGGCCGCCAGGAAAGCTGCAACCACCAAGTACCTGCAGAGGGTCAGGCAAGTCCTGAGAAGTCAGCTGAACTGTAAGAACAAGATCCGGGCTATCAACACCTACGCCCTGCCCGTGATCAGGTACAATAAGTACCCGATCACCATATATATATATATGCACAGAAAAAAATGGCAGGAGCAAAACAGCACCAACTGGTAGATAGAGCAGTCGCCTGAGACTACAAGACCAGACTGACCAACCTGTGCACTGCCTGGATCGACTAGAAGAAAGCCCACATATGGATCCTGGAATGCCTAGAACTATACAAGATCAACAGGACCATAAGAGCCGTCATCAGGAACTCAATGGGGATGTGGCGAACAACACTAGAGCCAAACTTCAAGCCAAGTGGCAGAAGTCACTGTCAAGTGCAGGATCTACCAAGGAGATGCTCTCTCCCCACTGCTCTTCTGAATAGGCCTGAAGCCCCTCAGTGAGATTATCAACAAGACTGGCTACAGATGCCGACTACGGAATGAAGCAGTCGTCAACCAACTCTTCCACAAGGATGTCGTCAAACTGTCTGCCAGGAGTGAACGAGACATCAATTCACCAGTGATAGATGGCCATGGTGATAGATGTAGATATACTGAGTGATACCAACACAGGGCATACATGTAACCAAGTGGCTGGCATAATATACAAGAACATCTGTGACCAGTATGGCCTGTAAGTACCAAGGACTCCTTAGCCTCCTGTGAAGACATTTCATTTCTGGAAGAAATGGAAGAAAACGTATGTATGTATATATACATATGCGATGGGCAACTCTCCCCCATATTTAGAAATGTGTAAGAAAATATGGATGAATTTTTTATCCATTTATTTCTCACCTTCACTATCTCTACTCCATGCAAGTTCACTTTTCCACCCTCCTTCTCATTCACACACATATATTCTGTCTTGCTTCTATCAACTTTCATTCATTTTTGCTCAGTCTTTCCATTTCTACATTCATCAGTTCCTCAAAGTACTACTGCGATCTTTTCGATAGAGGTACTCCCACTCTTTCATTTGTAGCACATTTCCATTTTCATTTCCTTAATAGCTCAATCTTTCTGCCTAGCCAATTGATACAAGTCCCCTTCTCATTCCTTAGTATCCAGTCTCACATTCACTACAAGTCTTTCTCTTTGCTGTATGCCTGGCAATCCAGCACTCCTGTCTACTTTCTTTAACTCCCTGACTATTCTTTGCTAACCCCTTCGTTTGAATACTTTCCTTCACTTCCTTATTCCACAACTTCCACAACAAGTCTCCTTCTCCTTTTTCTCTGTGTGGAGGATGCACCAAATACCAAAAATCAAATCACCTTTTCCAGTGAAACAATATGGTACTCTCTCTGAGCTTTTAATCTGAAAGATCTTAATCCAAAAGTATGCATTAAAGAAATGTTAAACCGCCTGTATACGCTGGCGTCTTGTCCTACCTCAGTGTGCTACATATGATTCCAGTTTGCTATGCAGCGCCTTCCATGCGGGCTGACTGTCAGCCTGATCGCCTCCTGCTATTAGCTCCTTAGCGCTTCCTTGTCCACCTGTCACTTCCTCCTCAAGCCAATGTCAGGGGAGAAAAACAAAACTGAGTCACCCTGAGGTTTGAACACTACCTTCACTGTTTGTGTGCACTTTTGTTTACAAAGTGCTTTCAACATGTGTATATCCTTGAATCACTGTGTGTGTGTTGGTATGTGGCTGTGGCTGGTTTGGGTGTGTATAAATAGCTCACTGGGGAGGGACAGAGGCTTACAAAGCAGCTGACTCAACACATTCTAGTTTGAGTGTGTGCTCATCACACAGAGCAGTATGGCTGGTGCTCTTGAAAACACTGCAAAACTCTGTCCAGCCAATGTACTACATACTTACTAACTATAAAACCTTACCATTCTGTTTAGACACCTGGAACAGTACATTAGAAAAATAAAACATATTCAGTATAATGACGTCAAGCTAAACTGTGAATGACAGTTATACATCTGACTAAACTAAAATAGCAAAAAAATGTGAAATGTTAGGAAATACTTTTGTCTTTGTAGCATATCCAATAGCAAAAAAAAACCCACACATATCTCTGACATAGAATAACATCATGTTAGGAAATCTTGCTACCTTTAGGAGTCACCGCAATGTATCATTAGCCTCCATCTCACCCTATCCCAAGCATCTTTCTCTGTCACATCAACCCTTTGCATAGCCTCCTTCACTAAATCCATGAACCTTCTCTGTGGTCTTCCTCTTTTCCTCTTGGTTGGTAGCTCCATATTCAACATCCCTTGTCCAATATGTCGACTGTCCCTGCTGTATACATGTCCAAACAGTTCAACCTTGTCTGTCTAACTTTGGCTCCAAACCTCTCAACTTGAGCAGTCCCCTCTTTTTTATAAACATTTCCCTTCTTATATTAATTTCTAATCTTGTACATCCTGGTCACTCCCAGTGAAAATCTGAACATCATCAACTTCACATCCAGCTCCACCTTATATCTTTTTGTAATTGCTACCATGTCCAAGCCATACATCATATCAGGTCTCAGTGCCATCTTGTGAACCTTCCCTTTCAATCTTCCCACTATCCGTTTCTCACAAATCAAATCTTCTTCACCTCTCTTGTGCATTGTTCATTGTTTTGGACCATTCGCTTTAAATTGGTTGACACCCCCCCAACCCCAAGTATTTTGCTTTTTGCATCTTCACTGTTATGGAGCCATTATGCTCGTCATACATTATACAACAAAAGTGACATCACATCCCATGATGTGAAGGCCATTGCTGTGACATCATTTTAGCTTGCTGTGCACTTCTTGATTTTTGTAACATTGTGCCTTTTGCCATTGCCACTGCAGGCCGGTTGAGGGCATGAGTTGTTTTTTTATAGCATGTTTAATGACATATCAGAATCTCAGAGATTGACAGAATATACAAAGGGAGATGCAGCAAGATGACAGTTTGTCGAAAGACCTTTGGACAAAACTCTGCGAGTTCTTTGCTTCCATTTTGACTTCTTCTCATCCTATACCAGTGCTGATCTGGAGGTTTTTTCTGAGTGGTGACACTTATTGTTCAATGGAAATACTCTGTGCACCCTAAGCGAAGGTGCATGCAGAGCAGTGACGATGTCATTGTTGGCGTATGAAGAGATCAGTGCACTGGGGCCCTTACACCTATCTCCATCTCAGTTACACATATGTGTCGCCAGAAAACCACACCATCTGTAAAACACTGACATTCATTTCACTTATTGAAGACTAAACTTTGGACAGAAAGGCCCACAAAGAAACAGCAACTGAAGCCGCTGCAGTAAAAGCCTGGCAGCACATTAAAAACAGGAAACCCAGCATCTGGTGATGTCCATGAAATCAAGACTTCAGGCGCCATTGCCAGCAAAGGGTTTTCAAACAAGTATTAGAAATGAACATTTTGTTTTCAGTTATTTAATTTGTCCAATTACTTTAGAGCCCCTGAAAGAAAGGGATTGTGTTAAAAAATGCTTTAGTTCCTCACATTTTTATGCAAGCTTTTTGTTAAACCCACTGGATTAAAGCTGAAAGTCTGCACTTCAACTGCATCTGAGTTGTTTCATTTAAAATTGACAGTGGTGATGTACAGAACCAAAATTAGAAAAAAAGTTGTCTCTGTACAAATATTTATGGACCTGACTGTGTCTTTGGACTATGAGAGGAAGTACCCAGAGGGAATAGGTAGAAATAAGTGCTTGTATGAATTGATGTAAATGAATGGGGCATGTTGTACAGAGCACTTTGCTATATATGAATATGTACATTTACCACCTATGGTATCAATTTCAAAATCCTACGTTGCCTTGAACTAAGCCTGGCATGGCGCAGCTACATCTGCAGCCTGTCCACAGCTTGGACACAAGCATTTCACTACATGTTGTACTGTGTATGTGACAAATAAAATTAGAATTTGATCTTTTAGTTAACCCTAGAACAAGATCATGGACAGAAATTAGCTTTCTCTGAAGGGTGAATGGGCTTTTCCTTAGCAATAAGGTGAGGAGTTCAGCCATTTGGGAGGCACTCAGAGTAGAGTCACTACTCCATATTGAAAGGAGCCAGTTGAGGTGGTCACCTCCAAAGTAAGGTGTACCAGCCAGGGTACATCCTACCGGGAGAAGTGCAGGCTACACTCTGGACACGCTTGAGAGATTACATGCTTCGGCTGCTGACTTGTGACTCAATTTCAGATAATCAGAAAAAAAAATATAGCTGGATAATGTATTGTTATTTTAGATTTTAACTTTTATTAACGTGGCTGTCAACATGCATGATTTATAATGCGCCACACTTTTTAGTCAGAATATATTAGTTATTAGTTATTGAAGTAACATGCTTTCATATCATATTTAACATCGGTTTAAGTGGCAAGTTTTTTGTTGTCTGTTTGGAGTATAACCTGTTGCGTTCATAATGCACGACCCGAGGTGCCCCACATAACCGGCATGATTCATTATTGAAGAAAATGCCTTTTTTTGGTTTTTGACATTATCTATGAAATAGTTTAAATTTAACTTAATATCTGACTGTTTCTTAGTTTGAGACTACTCAGATTAATTTTTTTCTCTAGTTTAGTCGACTTGGAAATTAGTCACCAGCCATTCCTAGTTTAAATCGACCTCTGCTTCGTTTTTCCCCTTGACGCACTCGGGTGTGGACCAAAACAACCACACCGAGACCCTTTGTAGGAGGTGGCCTAAGCTGTTCATTTATGGAATGAATGTGATCAGAACTGATCCAAACCAACTATCAGATACCCAAATTTGAGATAAAAAACATCCCGTTGCCACTTATGCTTTATATTCAATGTGGCAAGGTACTATAAATGCACAAAGGTCATATGCACTGTTCCCTCTAAGCTGCGCGCATGCGCAATTGCGTACTGCTGGCACAGTCTCTGCGCACAGAAAATCTGCATTGCACACAAAAAAAAATCTAACCTGAATTGCAATTAAAATTAAAACTTTAATAATTCTGTTTTGCAGTGTTAGTCAGTAAGTGACTGGCTGCTCCCGTATGGGATTAGGACGATGCTACCTTATCCTATAGTCCAGCCAATAATGCGATTCACATTCGTATATACGCAGCTAATCAAAGTCGTTGACAGGCTATGACAGCGTCCTTATGTGCCGACACCGGTGTTTTAGCTAGCAAAGCGGCGTGGCTGATGTGGAGTGAAGCCACGTTAATGACAACGTGTACAACCATTGGAGATGTGAGCAGGATAGATGGAACAATTGATGGAAAAAGTGTGGACTTTATACCAGTTTTTAAATTGTGTTGATAGGTCACGTAAAACCAGAGTTATGATAAAAATATCTGCAATGTTTAGTTTTTTCCTGAATACTATCGTTGTTTATATTTACTGCGGGAAGAAACGGTAGAAACGGCGTTTTATAAGGAAAACGCTTGAAAGCACTCTCCGCCTGTGAGCAAAAACAAAACCAAAAAAACTCCACCCTTTCCTATTGGTGGAAAAATGTACCATGTCGACCAATCAAAACATGATATGGCAACATGGCATTTAGATGTTTAGGAAGGGGGACGTTTTGGAGTGACGGCGGTGGTTTGAGATTTGCAACGTTTAGCGCAAATCTTGTGTAGTTAGTGTGTAGTGTAGTCCAAGGGTGTAGATTTGGTTTTGGCATTGGTGGGGACGGATGATTCAACCACCAAACCCTGCCCTGTTTCTTTTTGTTTTTCCCTTTTTGACTTTGCTTCTTGATTAAAAAAAAGGAGAAATATACTTGCCAACATATGCTATTCTACATGCTTTTAAACCATTTAAAATTACAATTCATCTTTTTATATGTGAATTATATAATGTTAAATTACAAAATACATGCAGTCAAACATGTGCACCACCAAGTCATCATTAGGGATGGGTACCGGTATCGGTTCTGACATAAACGGTAGTAACCAGACCGAAAAGCAGCGCACATTTCGGTGCTTTATTTTCCTGAGATGTCATACACTTTGGATTCCAGCCAATCATTTTACCTTTGCAAGCGTAGTAGGTGGGTCCAGGTATGTACGTTCTTTTAGAGCAGAGCTACAGATTAAAAATGCCCAAGGCGAAGCGGTCAAAAGTCTGGCTGTACTTCACAGCAAAAGATGCAAACTCAGCAGCCTGCAACATGTGCTTTAAGGTGATACTGTGCAAAGGAGGTAACACCTCGAATCTGATGAAACACCTGGCAACGCATAGCGGGTTTTTTTAAAAGCCGAGAAATGCACCGTATTTGATAGCTTGCTGCGAGACCTCACACCGAGTACATCTACTGCGGGTGTGGTGCCTGTTATCGGTCCCGGAGTTAGCAACATCCCCCAAAAACCCGAAGAGGAGTACAGTCCTGGCCCCTAGCCCTGCCAGTGTAGCAAAAATGATGACGGATGATGATGGCAGCAGCAGCCGTTCTTCTCTGGGTCAGTAGCTTAATGTTGTTCGTGTGTAATTTACGCTGAGTAGGCTAACCACGTTATTAAATTAATGCACGTATGGTGAACTAGCAAACACCGTCGTAGTTACATGCGGATGTCTTCTTGTTTGATGGCAGATACTCCCTTCACCCTGGCCAAAAAAGCTAAAATGACCAAAGAAAAAGCGGGAAACAGTTAAACATGAGAGGTTTTTGGACAAAGTTTGTGTTCTTCATTCTTTAAGCACCGGTACCGTTTCAAAAGTACCGGTTTGGTACTGGTATCGGATAAAACCTAAACGATACCCATCCCTAGTCATCATACAATTTCACCTGCAATCTTGTATCACCATTCCTCTCTGAGCTTTGTGTTGGTTCTTCTATCACCTGACAAATAGGACATACATGACAATAAGAATAAAATGTGTAGCTGCTTCAGTGTTTCTGTCAATTTGTGCAGATCTTGACTCATCAGTAATGTTTGTAGGGTGAGTGCATTTTTAACTACCTCATGATATTTTGTCTCAAAAATTAACCCTATGAATATATCAGTACCATTAGGATGAAATTATTGTGTCACCAAAATTTTAACATTAGACATATAATTTCAACAGCCTCTGTAAACTAATATCCTGGCTTGCTCGAGGCTGCCATTTTCTCTGACAGTTTCAATCAAAATTAGAAATGCTACTGTGGGAGACTGAGATAACTAATACTGCTGCCTGTTGTGCAGTTAGTTTCCAAAATACATTATTCATGGTTACATACAATTTTAGACTGATGTGGGCCAAAGCCTAGCATAGCCTGTAAAGTTATTATGACGGACACATTTTATGAGTGAACTTGACTTTAAGCGACTTACAGGTTTCTTTGAAAAATACTTTCTTATATCCAGGTTCTTCCTTTTTGCTGTCATCCTCTCCTTGCAGGTCCTTGCAGCGCAGGCTTGCTGCTGCTAAAACTAAACAGAGCTCCCTGAAAGGCACAGCCAATCACATTGGCCATATTAGTCACATGAGGTAGGACTCCAGTAGAGAACGTAATTTAACTCTTTCTGCACCGCTGGGTGAATGAGACGTTGACAGATCTTTTTTTTTTTCCTTTCTATCGGTTTTGTTTTTCTTTACTCAAAGAGATCAAATTATTGGTGGGGACATGTCCCTTCCGTCCATGCCAAATCTACGCCCTTGGTGTAGTCAATAGTTTTGTTGTGTGTGTCAGAACAATGAGGCGACTGCTGAATGTTACAGGTGATACAGCAGTGATACATCTGCTGTTGTCAGGCCTGCAGGTATCAGGCTGTTGTTCTCCTTTATCTCATAGTGGACAGAAATTATTTTTTGGAGTGGCACAAATAATTTGTGTGGCATCAAATTTGATGCAGAACAGCTGATTGTTCTGTAAATAGTTTGAAATGTTTATTTAAAAAAACGTCTTGGCTGCATTTTTAGATAAACAGCTGCAAAAAACTTTTTTGCAAAACTCAGTTACTTTTTTGAAGAAGTAACTATATAATTAATTGCCCAACATTGGTCATTATATACTGTACTTTGCAGACAGAGAGTTGCAGGACTCTCTCCCAGACCACAGACTCAGACTCAGAATACAAGTCAGAGCTTTATAAAAAAAAAAGAAAGAAAGTTTTGTTTTCAAAATTGGAGTTTAAGTTATTTTTACTTCCAATAATGTTAACATACTACACAGGCCATGAACAAGATTTTTTAAATTTTCATTGTAAGTGGGCTAAAGCACTTAATTAAAAGTAGTCTAACATAAATGTAAATGCTGTAATTTGATTATTTTAATAAACCATGTAACTTGGATGGATTAGATGCTGGTGTGACCACAGTGCACACGTCTGCTGTCGCTCACAGTGGTCCAAGGGACCGCTCAAGGAGTTTGTGTGTTTGCTCAGACACATGAAAAATTAGAGGGAACATTGGTCATATGGCCTAGCAGCTAGCTGTGAAATGAACATAAATTCTCTATGTTTTTCAATAGTGTTATTGGGTAATATCCCAATAACACATCAATGTTTTGTGGCGGAGGGGTAAAAATATCAGTAGGCAGAACAAAATTCTGGAGTTTCCAGATGGTACTCTAATTAGCCTACAGCTGAGAAAAAGATTTTGTGAAATGTATGGATATTTTTCATTTGTGACACCCACGTTGTAGGTATGGAAGTAGGGGTGGGTGATATATCAAATATACTCAATGTATCACAACCTTTTTGACGTATGCTGGTTAAAATGGTTTTATCGTAACCATCCACTATAAATTTCAATGACACTATTAAGCTGTCTGCAGGTAATTCACTATCAGTTTTTTTTCTCCCACATGCTGTGAATGCATCATTAATCCTCTCCCAACTGGAAATATTTCTACCTGGCATGCATGTTTATATACTACCAGATAGGGAAAAATATGTAGACAGCGGGAGTTTCAGATGAGCGAGGGAATGAGACTCGCTGTAATTTGGATTTCACAAAGAGGACGACAAACAAAATGTGGTAATTTGCAAAACATGCTGTAATACTACTGCCACTAAAGGTAAAGGTACCACAAATTTATCCCAACAGCTGAAAAGTCATCCACTGTAAAATGAAGAATGTTTTAAAGTCCGCATATCAACCTCTCCCCACACACCAAAGAAAACATTAAATAATTCTAGAAATAGTTCTTTTGTTTCTGTAATTTGAGACATACTGTGACAGTACTGTCATTGTGAAAAACCTCTGTGTGCAACTGATGGTTCAATTCATTCAGATTTTTTGTATTCAAAGTAGGAAAAAAATATTGAATTTTTGATTTGATTGAGTATAACAATCCATTTTCAGCACTATATGATTGAAAATAAATAATTATTTTAACATATCGTAATATGTATCGTGTATCATGATATAGCCAAAAAATATTGTGATATTAGATTTTCCTCATATAGCCCAGCCCTATATGGAAGTTTAAAATAAAAGAGCATATAAAAATATTTTATACATTTTATTTTCCATTACTGTGAAATACAGCTAGTATACCATTCAGAAATTGTCCTTGGATATCTATTGCAATGTAAATTTTTTTATTAGTGTTTAAATATGGAACTTTAGATTACGGCTTTTTTAACATATATTTTAATTAGTCAATACACAAGCATTTAGTGTATCTGTCCCAAATTCCAGATCCAGGTTCAATTTTGAAAAATTTCAAACTTATGTCTTTCAATTTTGTTGAGTTCAATAGATGAAAAAAAGCCTGAAAGTAGATGAAAGGCCCATTGTTCAAAGTATTTCATATAGGAAGCTAAAATTTCACAGCAATCGTTATATATGTCCAAATTTTAAACCATAAAATTTACAGGCAAATCAGTGACGGGACCAAGAAAATGTAATGATTTGAGATGGATTGACCCGAGAAATGTAATGCAAGGTGAAAAAGAACTGGCCTTGAATTGTGTATAATAAGATGTGCACTAGTAGATAAATAATGTGTAATAATAATGTGTGTTTTTCCATATACAAGACAAATTGTGTTCCACAAATATAGTCAGGTCAAAAAAATAAATAAATAAAAGTACACATACAGACCTGTATGAACTGTGGCGTGAGGTCAGCTGTGAGGAGCCAGTCCTCCAGTCTTGGGTACTGAGCAAGAGCTTCAGGTCTTTCTCCTTCTGGTATCCTCTGCCTCAGCTGTAGCTGTGTCCACATGTACTTGGTCAGCTTCACCTATAGTGGAAGGCAACAAATACAATGTTTCACTCACTAAGGCACATAAAGAAGAGGATAAAGTCTGATAAGGATTATGCTCCAGTGACATAAGCAGTATAATGGAACAACTTTAACCTCCTAGGACCTGGTGTCCACATATGTGGACGTCACATTTTGGGTTGTCTAGACCAAAATACTAAATTTTGCTCTACAAGGGCCTGATATCCACTTATCCTGCCACTGTTCTATCAAAATTTAAAACGAATGTCCTCATATGTGGATCTCATTTTTCTCAGAAACACAAATCAGGTAAAAAATAAAACTCAGGTAATCCTTGTTTTTACATTCATCAGGTCCCAACCAGCCCAAATAGCAAAGAGAAATTAAAAGGCATGCCATGAAAGAGTTCGGGTCTAAGGAGGTTAATGTACAGTTGTGTCAGTGTCCAAATACGTATGACCTAAGTGTTGTTGTTTTTTTTGTTTTTTTTAAACCTTTTTACTGAAAACATATTCCAATTACAGCTAGATAATTCACACTGACATAATGTGTAGACTCTCAGCTTTCATTTAATTGTATCCACATTTAAATTGGATGAAGGGTTTTTAGGAGTTTCAGCTCTTAACATGTGTCACCCTCTTTTTAAAGGCACCAAATGTAATTGGACAGTTGATCAAAGGCAATTTCATGGGCACATGTGGGCAATTCCTTCATTATGTCATTATCAGTTAAGCAGATAAAAGGCCTGGAGTTGATTTGAGGTGTTGTGTATGCACTTGGAAGATTTTGCTGTGAACAGACAACATGCATTTAAATGAGCTCTCCATGCAGGTGAAACGAGTCACCCTTAAGCTGCAAAAACAGAAAACACATCTGAGAAATTGTTACACTATTAGAAATGGCAAAATCTACAGTTTAGTACATCCTGAGAAAGAATAAGAAGAAAGAAAGAAAGAAAGAAAGCAAGCAAGCACTGGTAAACTCAGCAACACAAAAAGACAACACCAGTGGATGATCACAGAAGGGGTAGGCTTATCAATATCCAAGTCTACCAAAAAGGAAAGACTGCATAAAAGTAAATACAAAGGGTTCACCTCAAGAATAGAAAGGTTAGACTGACTTTGCTTACAAAACAAACAAACAAACAAAAAAAAGCAACATCTAAAAAAGCCAGCACAGATCTGGAAAAACATTCTTTGGACAGATTAAACCAAAATCAACCTCAACCAGAATGATGGCAAGAAAAAAGCATGTT
Source organism: Perissodus microlepis (assembly GCF_051167445.1). Taxonomy (NCBI): domain Eukaryota; kingdom Metazoa; phylum Chordata; class Actinopteri; order Cichliformes; family Cichlidae; genus Perissodus; species Perissodus microlepis. The sequence goes on along the minus strand of NC_140474.1, from coordinate 34,560,388 downwards.
GAAGGTGTGGAACAGCTCATGATCCAAAGCATACCACATCATCTGTAAAACACAGATGGCTTGAGCTTGGTGCTGCCTTGAGTGTAGCACTTGGTGCTCCTCCCAGCCCCCATAAATAAACTTGTGTTTATTGATGATGTAACACAGGACAGAAACATCCGAATGAATTCAGGTTGGTGTTCAGACACATACTGTCTGCTCAAATCCAGCTAAATGCAGACAAATTAATTGGGCGGCCTTTCATAATACAGATGGACAATGACCCAGAACATACAGCCAAAGGAAACCAGGATTTTATTAAAGCAAAGAAGTGGAATATTCCTTCCTTACAAAGAAATATGGAATATTTCATATTCCTTTCTAACTACACCTAATAGCTTGGGTACTCGTTTTAATGAAATTAAAATAAGCAGTAGCTAAAGGGCAGGTAGGACATATTTTAAATTTAGACCTGTGTATCATATCAACCATAAATGTCAAGTAACGTACATATGTAAAGCAGTAGTAAGAAATGACACAGACCAGCCTGAGGAAATCCCCCTGACTAGTGGTCCACACCAGACATCTGCTCTTTAACGGTCATATCAACTGTTAAACTGAGTGTGAAGTAACTGATGCCTCTGACATCACTGGCACACAGCTGATGATGCCCACCAGTACTGTTCCATTGGAAGAGACACCTCTTTGGACGCTTACCCTAACCCTTAAATGTTGCTTGTAGTGAAGCAACAGACACAAAATATAATAGCAATCAGTGAAGCGAGCAAAAAGCTAGTTTTATTATACTAAGCAAGAAAAACGCAAAGAGTGACAAATAGTAGAAATACAAAATGCAAGAAAAACAGGGAAAAAGTACTGTCTGCTTCAGGCCCAAATAAAAGGGGGAGTTTGATGCACCATTTGATGCACTGATCAAGTATTACCTACAGGAGAAGCAGGTGATTATGTGACAGAAGGTCTACAAAAAACACGCAGAGGTGGTACAAAGGCAAAAAATCCAAAACGTTTGAAGTCCAGTGCGATGTTTCTACAGTCTGTCATCTAACTTGTAGAAGATTTTAGAGCACTTTACGCCTACTGACATCAAAATGCTGACATTCTTTTCCAGCAGGACTTATAAGGTCCCACCTTCGCGGTTCCAAAACTATTAGCAGTTTACTGACCCCTTTATTACTGTGCTTAATTGACAAGAATCCCATGAAAAACACCCAATTCAGATTATAAACAAGCTAAAACCACTATAAGAGAAAATTGGGCTTAAATAGTACATTTCCAGTGGCACAAGGTGATTACCTGCATCCTGGCATATTAGGGGCCACATTAAAAAAAACATATATCGCTCATCTTAGAGATGAAGTCGAAATTCTGAGGTTAACGTCTAAATTTTACTTGAGAAAAAAAAGTCAAAATATTATTTCGCGAAAAAAGTCAAAATGTACTGCTGAAAAAATGTTGCAGAATCTGCATCTGAGCAGAAGAAGAAAAAAAACAAAGAAGAATTGCAGGGGACACAGAACGATGAAGACAACGATGAATTAACTTTCTTATGAGACCTAGCATTAATCTAAAGTCTAATCATTTTACGTCAACAGATCTAATACACCTACATTGTTCTAGGATAAATCATCTATGTGGTTTTGTTCACACATCCATCTGTGCACTCTGACATCTGACAATATTCATCTGAAAAGATACACAAAAAAAGAGGGGGGTGTGCAAACGAATCTGTTCAGACAAGATAAAAGAAAAGGTACAAAAAGGTCAGAAGGAGGAGGAAAACTTCTAAGAGGAAACAGAGTGGAGAGAAAAATGACAAAAGAGAAAGCAAGAGACTGCAGTTGGGAAACCACATGGGGCTTTCCGAACTCTAATCAACACTTTACAGACTACCCTATTCAGCCACAGAGAAGAGCCTTGCTGTGGCTAAATTGTTCCACTATATTAACTGTGTTCAAAGTCCCCTCAAAATCTACCTTTGCAGAATTATTTTAACTGAAATTCCAGCAACAACTGTCAAGTGTGATCTGTATATTGGCTTGAACAAACAATAACTTGACTTCAGATAAATAAAAACCTACCAACAATCTTATACATGTTGTATATCTACAATGTAAAGTGCCTTGAGGTAAACGTGTGAATTTATGCTACATAAATAAAATTGAATTGAAATTGAATTCAGTATTCGCCAAAGGAAAGGGAGAAAGAGAACAACCAAAGTGATGAACAGACAGCGTTACACCAACTGTAAACACCTTTGCCCTATAACATGCAAGGCCAGCCAGACGAGGAACACGTCCTTCTTCTCCTCCCACTGTCTTCCAAGTCAGTTGACTTTCTTGCCAAACAGGCCTTGCTCATAATGCGTGGGAAGAGCCACAGCTAAATTTAGCCTCCTGCTACACATACACACAACAAGCACTTGGTGCTCCTCCCAGCCCCCAAGAGAGTGAGCAGTAACAGCCACTCCTCAGTTGCACCGCATATTCACATGCACACAAAATATATTGAAAAACTCAGACCAGCCCATCTGGTACCATCTTGATTTTGAGCTGGTCAGTTAAGTACCAAAGGGTTTTTTTTTTAAATCAGTTTAACTGCTTTGGTGTTAATGAAATCAACAGGTGCACTAGAGGGAAGGTCTGACCTTCTACCGCTCGCCCATTGAGAGCCTGCTGACATACTGCATCACAGTATCACAGCTGCACTAAAGAAGATAGAGTGAAGCTTCAGAAGATCACCGGCTGCCCTCTCCCCTCCCTGATAGACATTTATTCCTCCCGCTGCCTCAGCAGAGCAACAAAAATCATCAAGGACAGCTCCCACCCTGGTTTTGACCTGTTCAACCTGCTTCCCTTAGGAAAGCGCTATAGGTGCATCAGCCCAAAGACTGACAGACTTAAGAACAGTTTCTTCCCAAAAGCCACAACCACTCTGAACTCACACACGCACTGACATTTTATGGCCTAAAATTCATATCGCAATATAATTTGAAGCATGTGCGGTAACGATATATATCACGATATGTTCTTTTCTTCTGTATAACGTATTTTCCACACTATAAGGCACACTTCAAATCCTTTAATTTTCTCAAAAATCGAGAGTGTGCCTTATGTATGAATTCTGGTTGTGCTTACTGACCTCGAACCGATTTGGGCGTGCAGAAATCTGTTAAAAAATGTTTTAGTACAACTTTGATAAGCTGCACTGCTTGATGGATTGTCAGAGCATTACAGCTGCCGTAGTGAGGAGCTTCGCGGAGTAATCTGGGTCCAAAACTCCGTCCAGTTCAGGTCCCAAAGTCAAACGAACACTCAGAGCTCCTGGAGGAACGCACTGCGGAGTGGTAGAAGCAGCGCAGAGCTAGCAGGGCCAATGAGAGAAAGTGACTGTGACTGGTGTAACGACTACTGTAAAGAACTCCCAACAAAGGCTGCCCTATGTGTTGTGCTCATTCAATAGTAACCCATACATGTTATAGTGGTAGCCACCTGTCTAGCACAAGCCTTGCTGTCAGCGGAGGCATCAACTGGGATGGTGGCTGACCTCACCGGCATGATACAGTGCACCAGTGCCAGCTGGAGAGACTACGATACCAGTCCAAGTGCCAGACAAAAACACTGGAAGGCCTGGTTGCTCGGGCTGGCTCCTCTCCGGCACCTATGCCGCTCCCTCCAGAAGTGACAGGGACACTCCACAGGATGGGGGAGGGAGATGATCCCGAACATTCTGCTAACATTCGCTACACCTGCCGGGACATCGGTGACCAGTACCAGATATCTGTTTCGTGTGTCTTTCATCACATGCATAACATCCCAGATTACATAGCGAGACCACCGGGCTCTCCGTGGATTGATGTCAGATCTAGAAGACAGCACAGATGGAGGTGGGAGAGGAAGCAAACAGGCGTCGTGCTATGGCTAAGGAAGGAACCACACAAGCCACCTCTTCTGAGCCTATATCTCTCCAATGCCAGATCCCTTATGCATAAAATGGATGACCTGGAATTGCAAAAAGCGGGAAATCGCTAAGTTCATGACTGCTGTGCCTTAATCGTCACGGAAACCTGGTTTCACCCGGGAATACCCGAAAGCTTGTGCAACAATGGGGCAATTATAAACAGACACTGCTCCTCGAACCTCAAGTACATGTCCGTAAGATGCTGGCATTTTTTTTCTTTTTTTACCAAGAGAACTAAAAGTAGTGATTATCACAGCTGTGTACATTCTACCTGATGCCAATGTAAACATCCATCCTGCTGAATACCATTAACGAACACCAGCGTCCCACCCTGCGGTGATTTTAATAAGGTCGACATGAAGACTGTATTCCCAAAATTCTATCAGCATGTCAAAAGTCCCACCAGGGGAGAGGACACTCTAGATCATGTTTACTCCAACATTAAGCACACTTATAGAGCCAAACCCCTCCCCCAGTCTGCCCACCTCTCCCTCCTGTTCTCACCAACCTACACCCCTTCAGGTGCAGTCCAGGCCTACCACAAAGACAGACTAGAACATATTTGAACACCAGGACCTAGAAACATTCACAAAATCAGTACTGGACTATATCAAGCTCTGTATCGGAAATGTGAATGTGGACAAAAACATTCGGGTTTTCCCAAACCAAAAACCATGGATGACCAGCCATGTCCGCACACTACTCAAAGCCAGTACGCTGTCTTCAGGTCGGGCGACAGAGCTTTGTACAGGGCTGCTCAAGCTGATCTGAAAAGGGGAATTAAAAAAGCCAAGACAGACCATAAAAGGACCATAGAGTCCCACCTGTCCAGCAACAACACATGGAAGGTGTGGCAGGGCATAAACCACAGAGGCTGTGCTGTGAAAACAGAAAACCTGAGTAGCTGGCAGAAGATGAATTGCTTCTTCGCCCGCTTTGAAACACCACAACACCAGCCCTCATCTGCTTCAGCCATGCTACCATCCTCACCCGGTTCCTGCACCACTCCACTCACTGTAAAGGAGCAGTGTCCTCAGGACGTACAAACTGGACTCCAACCTGCTGCTGACCTTCTACCGCTCGCCCATTGAGAGCCTGCTGACATACTGCATCACAGTATCACAGCTGCACTAAAGAAGATAGAGTGAAGCTTCAGAAGATCACCGGCTGCCCTCTCCCCTCCCTGATAGACATTTATTCCTCCCGCTGCCTCAGCAGAGCAACAAAAATCATCAAGGACAGCTCCCACCCTGGTTTTGACCTGTTCAACCTGCTTCCCTTAGGAAAGCGCTATAGGTGCATCAGCCCAAAGACTGACAGACTTAAGAACAGTTTCTTCCCAAAAGCCACAACCACTCTGAACTCACACACGCACTGACAACACGGTTTCACCCCCCAATCCCAATGACCCCCATATTTACAGACTACACAACTACCATCACCACTGTGCAACACTTAAGTTGCATGCAATAGCCCACACTGTAAATATATAACACTATTTTTTTCCCAGTTATTTGTGTATTTGTATATATTTAATATTTTTGATCAATATTTTTGTTCATATGTATATAGTGCTGCAGAACTGTGCACCTGTGCACCCCCCTTTCTTTCCCACCTGTCTGCACTGAGTAGGAGGATGCTCTGTAATCTTATTGTACATGTATATAGTGACAATAAAGACATTCTATTCTATTCTATTCTTCTACTCACACCCAGTTGTTGGTGCCAAAATGCCACCAAGAAATGATTTTCCAGACAGCTCAGTACAACCGGATGGCTGACCACATGGGATATGATAAAACTCCAGAATGAATCATAGCCTGATTCTATTGGCCAGGTATCAGGGGGAATGTGCACCCCGGCATATCCTGCCTGACATTAATAGTATCTTTGTGCTTGTTACCATTAACGGAGGTTCCATATTTTTTTAATAAAACGAAAGTTGTAGATTGGCCTATAATTACCTAAGACAGGTGGGTCAAGTGATGGTTTTTTAACTAACGGTTTAATTACTGCAGTGTTAAAGGCCTGTGATATGTAGCCCATTAATAGAAATAGACCGATCATATTTAAGGACTGGTAGGACATCTTTTAGCAGTCTTGTACAAATGGAGGTCTAATAGACACACTGATTAATTGTAGGAAGTGATTATGAAAGTTACTCAGAGAGATCAATTGGACAAAAAGTCTAAAAAAATATCAAGAGTATCAACAGTAGCTGTACAAAATGATACATCTGTAACACAGTTCTGAATATTTTTTACTCTAATGGTTAAAATTTTATTTGTGAAAAAATTTATGAACTCATTACTAGTTAAAGTTAACCTCCTAGGACCTGGCGTCCACATATGTGGACATCACATTTTGGGTTGGCTAGACCAACTAAATTTTGCTCTACAAGGGCCTGATTTCCACATGCGAGGCCATTATACTGCCACTGTTCTATCGAAATTTTAAATGAATATCCTCATATGTGGATCTCATTTTTCTCAGAAACAAGAATCAGGTAAAAAAACAACAACAACAAAAAAAACAGGTCTTAGGAGGTTAAAGGAATGCTTGGCTTAACAGAGCTCTGACTGCAGTGCAGTGGGAAGAAGCCTAGGCGTTGTTCCAATTTTCTTCAAATTTAGTAATGAATAGTAAGATCTTCGATCTATACAGAGGTTTTTATAGAGCAACAAAACTATTCTAAATTAGTGAGACCCCATTTCCTCTTCAGATTACAGGATATCTGCTTTGCACGTTTGAGAATTATACCAGTGAGTCAAGTACTTCTGATTTGAGACTTTTTTCCCGAGGTGCCACATTGTCCATGGTTGTATGCAGTAAAGAGGTAACACTTTTAACAAGATAATCAACTTTTGTGGGAGTAGAGTTTAGGTAGCTGATCTGCACTGCTTTGACACATGGTACTGAAGTAGGTAATGGTGGAGGAATTATATTCTTAAATTTAGTTACAGACACTTTCAGAAAGATATCTACTATAATGAAATGTATTCCCAACTGCTGTATAATACATTATTGTAAAAGTAAATGTTATTAAGAAATGATTAGACAAAAGAAGGTTTTCAGGGAAAAGGAAAAACAAAATGACACTGAATAGGCCACTGGTGCAAATGTCTTTGAACAAACAAGCAGAAACAGACTTCATGAGGATGGCCTGAGGGCCTGATGTCCTCCAGTTGGCCAAGTGCTCACTGCCCGGCACTATGGAGCCAGGCTGGCATTTGCCATAGAATAGCAAAATGGTTAGGTCCACCCTGTGCTTTTCACAGATGAGAACTGGTTCATTTTGAGCATCCGACACTTTCAGGTTGCATCTAAGAATGTCCAGGAGCTCCCCCAGGACACAGACTGTCATCTCATTAAGAGCATGCTCCGACGTTGTCTGGCATGCATGCAAGTACACAAGTATATGGGGGCAATAAACTAATGAGTACCATTTTGAGTTGCTGTAGTGAAATTTCGACAAAAGACTATTGTGTGTGTGTGTGTGTGTGTGTGTGTGTGTGTGTGTGTGTGTGTGTGTGTGTGTGTGTGTGTGTGTGTGTGTGTGTGTGTTATACCATGTGCTGTAGAATTTTTTATACAACCCAAACACTGTAAGAGGATATGAGAGATGGACATAACACAAAATAACAATGCTCAGTGGCTAGTGCAGCTAAGAGCAGGCCATAGCAACCTCCCTGAACAGGGTCCAGTAACCATAACAGTGGGAGACATCCAAACAACAGGTCTCAAGTTTGAAAAATTGGAAAGCACGATGCCCAGATATTATTCACAGCTACTGGCTAAAGAAGTTAACTGCACTCCATGGATGAGATGCGACCAGAATGGGCAGACGGTCCTGATCCCTAAGGATCCTCAGAAGGCACTGGTCTCATCCAACTATCAGCCAATAATGTACCTCCCAGATCTGGTTTTCCAGAGGTAATCCACACATGGGCCAGCACAAGGCCAGCTGCAGACACACTGGTGGTCCCGTGCTGGTCCATGTGTGGATTACCTCTAGCAAACCTGATGTGGGCCACCAAAGGGCCGTCATTCTTTGCAATATGTGGGCCATGTGTAAGTTGTGTGCAGCCATGGGCCAGTTGCAGACACACTGGTGGTCCTGTGCTGGCCCAGAACAGTTTCAGCTCTGGCCCCAGATGTCAGCCTAATGTGTACCTTAATAAAGCCATGTAATAACAACATGCGCAAAACTAACATGACAAAACTCTATTCAGACAGGGAATGGACTGATTCTTACATAGTGCTTTTCTAGTCTCCCGGATTACTCAAAGTGCTCCATACAACATGCCACATTAACACAATCTCTCTAAACTGAGTGCCTCCTAACTACATTCATACACATTCACACTCTTGACATGCAGACTGGCAAAGCCGCACCAGCCAGGTCACCTTCCAATCAGTAGGTGACCTGCTCTACCTCCTGAGCTACAGTCACCCACTGGCAATGATGAGTAAACCCTCACTAGGTTTTGGATAAAGTGTACACTCACAAACCAGTCAAACCTGCATTTAAAACATTGGCTACCATAGCTGTATAGTATTGCAACATGGCATTTGCACTAATAAAGTTGTGGAGTTGTAAAGTATTTTGTCTAGTGTCAATTATAGCGTCAGTTATATCGTTATCGCAAATTTTCAAATGTATATTGTGATAAATATTTTTGGTCTTATCGCCCTGCTCTAATAGGAACATAAATAATACCATCATTGCCAGACCTGGCCCACATCTGGTTGACATACACCCTGCCATGACACCAGTCAGTCAAAAGTACCAGCTTGATGCCGAATCCAGGGAAGACCTGTTTTCTATGGGCCTGGACCACATAAACAAAATCACAATCGAGCTATATATGGCATGCCATCACATAGACAGTGCCATGTATGCCAAGCCTGGCTCATATCTGGATGACATACGTCTTATCATGCCAGAAGTCAGCCAACAGTGCCGTCTTGATACCAGATCCAGGCCAGACCTGCTTGCTATGTGGGCAGAAGCTCCTGTCAGGCATCATACTAGCTAAGATGAACAGACATAAGGCAGGGCTCAGAAGGGAACTGGCAGAAACACCTAGAGGGGCAAAACATCAGCTACTGGTAAACAGAGCATTCACTGTAAGGCCAGACTAACCAACCTATGCATCACCTGGATTGACTACAAGAAAGCCTATGACTCCATGCTCCCCACATGGATCCTGGAATATCAGAACTGTACATGATCAAAGGACCATAAGGAATTCAAGGAGGAGGAGCAAGAAGAGGAACATCATGAAAGGACAGGCCACTGCACGGTATGTACCACTAGCGAATAGAAGAAGTGACTGAGATCGAGTTGCAGGAAAACACTGGACTGTCACACAGCGACACCACTCATGGCAGCACAGGAACACGCGCTAAGCAGAAAAGCCAGAGGCTGGATTCTACCGCACCAGGCAAGACCCCAGGTGCAGGCTGTGGAAAGATGCCCCTGAGACAATCCAGCACATAACAGCAGGTTTCAAGATGCTAGCAGGTAGCACATATATGGAACGTCATAACCAAGTGGCTAGCACAGTATATAGGAATATCTGTGCGCCTAGTATGACATTGAAGTCCCAAGGTCAAAATGGGACACGGCCCCAGGGTGGTTGAGAATAACTGGAGCTAAGATCCTGTGGAACTTTCAGATACAGACAGACAAACTGGTGATGGCAAACAACAGACACAGTAAAGGTGGACAAGCAGAGTAACGAAGCATAATGATACATGTAGCTTTACCAAGTGATAGCAACATCAGGAAGAAGGAACATGAGAAGCTTGAGAAATACCAACAATGTGGAAAGTTAAGGCAACAGTGGTCCCTGGCATCCGAGATCTCTGTCCAGAAGAGTGCAGTCCTACGAACAGCAAAGATACTACATAGCAACACACAGCTTGAGAGTCCTATGTGTGTAAATATACACACATACACATGTACAATAATCCATTTTATATATGGGAACCTTAAAGACTATGAGGAACATTGTTATGCTTTGTTTAACCTCTGATAAGATTTTAAGAGTCGCTGATGGTCTGTCTATTCTAACTTTCTGCACCGTACCAGGTATGAGCAAGTAGTTCATTTATTGTGTATCTGGCATATTAGCAGCTCATGCAGCCATATACTTAGGTGGTAAATGGCCTGGTTCTTAAGTAGTGCTTTTCTACTATATCTGAGCACTGAAAGCACTTTATCATACATTCACACACATTCGTACTCCAATGGATGCGTCGCAGAGAAACTCGGGTTTCATATCTTGCCCAACGATATTTGGCCTGCAGACTGGAGCAGCCAGGGATCAAACCACTAACCTTTGGATGAGTAGATGACCTGCTCTACCTCCTGAGCTACAGCCAAGATTCAACATGCAATTTTATATGTGATTTGATGTACACAAATAATAATACAAACCTAAGAGCTAATTGCTGTCAAAATATTCACTTTACATCTTCAAGTATTTTGAGATCATTTTCAGTAACCAAAGGCAGCTCACAGTCACGTGAGCTATTAAAATGTTAATATTAAAGTGATTCCCTACTATCGAGTGCTAAAGTGCGAACTCAAAATGATTCTTTCTATAATATTATAAACTTTACTTTTTTTTAAAAAATTTACTATGTAAAAGGCCCAGTGATGAATTATGTCATTATTTGGTGCTATGTAATGACATTTTATTTTTCCTTAGCTTAACAGAACTGAGCTGTGTTGAGCAAACTGGAATGTTGGTGGCAAATGCAGGAATGGCTTTGCAGAAAATAAACAATAAGCTGCATATTGAGATATTGCATTTATTATCTGGGACACATAATAACTTTTTGTACCTTGGGAGGAAGTGGAGGAGTGTAGGAAAAGTACATGTTACAAATGCTAACCCCCTGAAGAGTCCTAGAAAGCCACAGTAGTGAAGACAGTGAGAGAACATGACTGACAGGAGCACCCTGGACCCGAAGAAGCTACATTCAGTTCATCCTTATAATTTTTTGTTTGTTTTGAATCTGTGCTTTACCGTCTGTGGCATATGTCTTCGAAGGTTTTAAGAAATCTGCACTTGAAGCTAAAGTTAACTCCTGTGTGACTGCCCAACTTTAAATTCGAGAGCCCCACCCCATCCACCTCGCCCTTTCATAGTTATTATAGTCATATTAAAATATAATATGAGAGGGTAATTTAAAAAAATAAAATAAAAATAAATAAAAACTTGCTGCAAAGTGAACAACCTTTTCTACGTCACGGAATCTAGGAGATAACATGGCGTAGCATGTCTTTAAATCGTGAATACAATACAATCATTCTCTTGCTTTCAGAGAAGCAAAAGACTGGATAAACAGCTGGTAGAAACCTGGGTCACCTCTGGATCTTAAACGTACCTCTAAAGTACGGATCTCCCGCCGGGTGAAGTCGTTGGATGCGGCGCATCTTGTCCTAAGAGACAGGAGGCTGCTAATCGAGATGTCCACCAGATTCTGGATGAGTCGGCACTGGTGCAGAGCTTCCTGAGCTCCTGTTGGTTTCGACGTGCTGCTGAGGGCCGACCTGTCTCCTCTGTCCACAGCTCCGTCCATTCCACCACATTGGCGCGACTTGTGTCATAAACAGCGACCTGAAGACGTTTCGCACACTGCCGTCAGCGCTTCCTCCAAACACTGCATGCTTTGACAAGTTTCCGTGTTTGTACTTCAGCTGCTACTAGTGTTCAGTGTCTTTCACCAAGATATGTAAGAATAAAACAAATGCAGCAGCAAAACCTTCTTGTGTCTGTGTACTAGGAATAATTAATATAAAGTAGCCGAAGCTGCAATATGTGTATGTATGTTTTGAGTGTATGTATGAGTTGGTTCTTCAACAGGTTATGTTTCCCAAATAACATGAAAACTTTCCCTGTTTTATTGTTGATTTGAACAAAAACACACCTAAAAACAAGCTTGTCTCTGTAACCAGCTTGTTCTTAAGGATAAAACGAGAAAAAGTGGAGCAAACCGGAAACTGAGACCTTTCGCATTCAAAGTAAAAGTTTCAAACTTTTAACGCATTGCAACCTGACACATGAAAAAAATAAGAGGAGCTAACACCCCCCCCCCCCCCCAAAAAAAAAAGTACAACTAGCTTAAATATTGAATATCGTTCAAATGTTTTCGTCACTTTTGAAAAGCATGTATGACAGCGACCATCGGAGTGTTGTCAATGTTGTGATTTGGGTGGAATGGCCATAGACTGCAAATTAAAGTACCCACCATAAGCTCATACAAGCGATGTGTCGTGTCGGTCAGGAACAAAACAGCTCTAGAGCCGGCACTTTGAAGTGAATGATAGAATCCGGTTCCTGCCTAGGAATCGGATACGCTTTTTTCCCCTCCCCGCCCCCTGATTTTTACCCCGTTCAAGTCGTACGTGATTGGTCAACTACGTGACGTCTGAGTGTCCGCTGCAAACAGGTATTGGTCCACTGAGCAGGAAGGGGGCAGGGGTTACAGACCCAGCACATGCACGCACACAGAAGCATAAGGGAGGTACGAGTTTAAGAGAGTGAGGGTGAGAGAGAAAGAGAACAGCCACTGCACAGACAACAAGCTGGGAAGGTGAGAAAATGACAACCGGAAACGCAGAAAAAAATTATTCTTCTCAAAGAGAATTTTTTTCCAGACAGGGATATATTAAATATTTTAATCTCTTTTGTTGCGTGATTCTCTAAGTTGTTTCACTGTGAATAGTTACGTTTATAAATATATATGAGGTAGAGCTATGTTTTGTATGTTTTTTTTGTAGCACTCTGTTCCATGTTGAGTATAATAAGCCATATAAATATTAAACATTTGCTATTATGTATGTTTTATATATTACTAATTCAAATGAATTTATTACACATAAGTTTGTTTTTGGTAATGCATTTATTTAAGAATTTCTATTCAGTATGAGTTACAATGGTGCTCATTTATGTGTGCATGGAAATATTCTTACACAAAATTACAATCCGATTCATGAAACAGCCACATAAGTTTTTTTGGGGGAGGGTTTTACCACAAAAGAACAAAATAGGTCTTTCTTATATTAGTAAGGCTGAAATATTCTGAACCAAAAGGCTTGTGCCATCTGGCTACGTTGTGCATATTATCTGCATACTGACAAGCCATTTCTCTGTATTATAAAATACATTTATCTTCAGGTGAATCTGAGAAAGAAGTGAATATCTTTTTATTGTCACTATACTCATGTACAATGACATTAAAAGCAACTCCTAATAGGGCTGGGCCATATCATACTGTTCACGGTAATACCGGTATAATGTCGGGCAACGATAAGAAAATGAAATATTGCGATAGAATATGGGTAAAACGCGCATGCGCTGTGCCTTTCTTTTCATACGCGCATGGCGGAAAAAGCATGGTGGCGACGGAGAATGAGGAGGGTGAAAGCAGCTCGTTGAATGAAACGGATGAACCAGAATTGGTTTGTAAAACTGCTGCAACTTCAATGGTGTGGAACTGGTTTTGCTTTCGTCTGTCAGATACACAACAAAGCACTATTTTTGGTAGAGCATGCTAGCGGGCCGTCGTTATTACTGTGTTTTTTTGAAAATACAGCACACTTAAAATCAATCCTTTGATTTTTCTTAAAATCGACAGTGCCCCTTATAATCCCGTGTGCCTTATGTATGAATTCTGGTTGTGTTTACTGACTTCAAAACGATTTTATGTACACGGCGCTCGAAAATCTGCACCACACCGCTTGATGGATTGTCGGAGCATTACAGCTATCGTAGGCAGGAGCCTCGCAGAGTGATACGTACTGTGCTTCAACATAATATTACCGTATTGTGTGTGTATAACCTCTTTTTAAGTTTTGTGGATATGGTTATGCTGAGGATATGTCGGCCAATTTCCACTGGAAATGCCTTTTGGTTAAACTGTCAGCAAAGAATTTGCATTTGCACTGTTACATTTTTATATAACTTTAATGCACATAAAAAACAGCTGCTTGTTTAAGTGGAAATACGTTGATGTTTGGGTTTTTTTGCACTAATAAAGTTGTGGAGTTGTAAAGTATTTTGTCTAGTGTCAATTAGATCGTCAGTTATATCGTTATCGCAAATTTTCAAATGTATATTGTGATAAATATTTTTGGTCATATCGCCCTGCTCTAACTCCTAACTCCTGCAGAGGGGAAGGAGGTAATGTGCACAGTTCTGCGGTGCTGTATACATTTTCAAGAATAAATAAGGATTTTATATATGGTGTGGGTTATTGCATGTATTTAATATTGCATAGTAATGATGATCAAATGCAGTGGGTAGCAGATATTTGGACAGAGAGAGTAATGGCATTGCACAGTACACATATTATACAGTACTTTCACAAGCATTCAACAGATTAAATATTGCATAGTCTGTCTATAGAGGGAAGTCCTTGGGTTGGCGGGTTAGACCAGTGGTCCCCAACCTTTTTTGCTCTACGGACCGGTTTATGTCCGACAATATTTTCACGGACCAGCCTTTAAGGTGTTGCGGATAAATGCAATAAAATAAAACCAGTACCGGTACCAAAAAACAGAAGATTTATTCATAACACATGGGAAAAGACCCAGGGAAACCGAGTTAACGATAAAAACGATTAAAAAAATAACGCTGAAAAACGATAAAAACCGTAAATTTCACACCCGAGCCTCAACTCTCGCAGCCCAGTACCAAACGACTCGTCAGCACCCGGGAGTTGAGGACCACTGGGTTAGACTGTGTAGTCAGTGCATGTATGAGCTCAGGGTGGTTATGGCTTTGGAAAAAGCTGTTCTTGAGTTTGTTAGGTTTTGTACTGATGCACTTGTAGCACGTCCTCGAGGACAGCAGGTTGAACAGGTCAAAACCAGGGTGGGAGCTGTTCTTGATGATGTTTGTTGCTCTGCTGAGACAGCAGGGCGGGGGGTGGGGTATAAATGTCCACCAGTGAGGGGAGAGGGCAGCTGAAGCCTCTCCCTGTCTGCCATGATGCACCTGCCGTACCATACAGTATGTCAGCAGGTTCTTGATGGACGAGCAGTAGAAGGTCAGTAGCAGGTTGTGCTTCCTGAGGACCCTCATGAAGTTGTTGACCAATGCTGTGGTGTTGTTTGTCCATCTCAGCAGAGATGAGGACGCAGAGAAACGGAAGATGTGGACCCTTTCCGCACACTCGCCATTGATGTACAAGGCAGCTAAGTGGGTGCTGTGTAGGGATGGGTACCGGTATCCGGTCATAAACGGTAGTAACTTGACCGAAAAGCAGCGCACATTTCGGTGCTTTATTTTGGTGCTTTTTTTTCCTGAGCTGTGATACACTTTAGATTCTAGCCAATCATTTTACGTTTCCGAGGATAGTAGGCGGGCCCAGGTACGTACGTTCTTGTAGAGCAGAGCTACAGATTAAAAATACCCAAGGCGAAGCGGTCAAAAGTCTGGCTGTACTTGAGGTAACACCTCAAATCCGATGAAACACCTGGCGACGCATAGCGTTTTTTTTAAAAGCCGAGAAATGTGCCGTATTTGATAGCTTGCTGCGAGACCTCACACCGTGCACATCTACTGCGAGTGTGGTGCCTGTTATTGGACCCGGAGTTAGCAACATCCCCCAAAACCCGAAGAGGAGTACAGTCCTGGCCCCTAGCCCTGCCAGTGTAGCAGAAATGATGACGGATGATGATGATGGCAGCAGCAGCCGTTCTTCTCTGCGTGAGTAGCTTAATGTTGTTCGTGTGTAATTTACGTTTAGTAGGCTAACCACGTTATTACATTAATGCATGTAAGGTGAACTAGCAAACATCATCATAGTTACATGCGGCTGTCTTCGTGTTTGATGGCAGATACTCCCTTCACCCTGGCCAAAAAGGCTAAAATGACCAAAGAAAAAGTGGAAAACAGCTAAACATGAGAGGTTTTTGGACAAAGTTTGTGTTTTCTCCATTGTTTAAGCACTGCTTCCAGCCAAGAGTGATACCATATATGCCCCATAGCTGCAGAAAAGGCTAACATTGTTATCTTTTTACAAAAAACAGCTGAACATGAGAGGTTTTTGGACCAATTTTGTGTTCTCCATTCTTTAAGCACCGGTTTGAGCACCGTTTAAGCACCGGCACTGTTTCAAAAGTACCGGTTTGGCATAGGTATCGGATAAAACCTAAACGATACCCATCCCTAGTGCTGTGCCTCCTGAATATACAAGGATCTCCTGGATTTTCTTGGTGTTCAGTGCCAGGTGGCTTTCTGAACACCAGGCTGCCACCTGCAGGACTTTCTCTTCGTAGGCTGCCTCGTCTCTCTTTGAGATGAGTCCAGTAACTGTAGTGAGAAAAATATAACTGCCAGCTTTGCTCGTGCACGTAACTCCCACACCTGTCTCCACCTAGTGGGTGTGTTTAATTAGGTTTCAATATTTTATCTCTTTTATCAAGTGTCTATTTCGGTTTTTAGTGTGCTTTTTTCAAACAGGAATTATTTTTATTGACGGAGGATCCAATTATTAAATGTTGCTGTATCCTACTACAGAGAAGCCTTAATAAAGGAAGACCTACTTGTTTTTTTAGACAAACAATGTTGGATTTGTTTTTTTTAACTTGGTAAACGGAGAATAAAGCCTTTTCATGTCTAATTGTGGAGTGGAAGACCTATTTGGTTTTTGCATGTTAGAAGTTGCTTTGTTGGATTTGTTTTACCTTGGGAAAACATAATGTGACTCTTTGACTGTGACTGTTTAAACAGCATGTCTTTTTCTCAAGTAAAATGGGATTTTTATGGTTGTTTACTTCACCTGTTCTGGTTGTGAGCTTTGCATGAAATACTGTGGATCATGCGGGAAAATATACAAGACAAAAAAAGAAAAAACAGAGTACAAATGTGCAGCGTGTGTAAACTCTGTGCAGAACACATGCTACCGAGTGACATGGCTCATGAGTGTTTTATTCAGCCTACTGAAATGAAAAAACCTCGTTAAATTACATAATATATCATTTTGAGACCAGGTATCCCTGCTTTAAGCATGAGGCCAGTTTTGTCACGGCTAGCAGAGTGAGCCATGTGGAGGAATGAACCAGGACCCAAATGCAGGCTATCATGAACCAAGCTGCCAGGAACACACAGGCACAAATGTAATCTTCCAAAAAATGGGTTTTATTATACCCCAAAAAGGACAAGGTGATTACAAAAATTCAAAATGACAAAAATAAACTTAAAAAACATAAATTTAATCAATCAATCAATCTTTATTTATAAAGCACTTTTTATACAGAATGTAGCATACAGTGCTTTACATGGTTAAAAGCAGCCCGCCCCACCCCACCCCATCCCGCCCTCCAATTCACTCCCCACACTCTCATTAACATAAGCGGTCATGGATACATACACTAATTTAATAATATAAATAGAATAACAGGATAACATAGAATAAATAAACATTAAGTAAAAGCTAAATTAAAGAGGTGGGTCTTGAGCCTGTTCTTAAAAACATGTACGTTCTCTGCGGCCCTGAGCTCCTCCGGCAGGCTGTTCCACAGACGAGGACCATACCACTGAAAAGCTGCCTCTCCGTGAGTATGTGTCCTGACTTTAGGAACGATCAAAAGGCCAGGACCAGAGGACCTCAGGGTCCGCGAGGGTTCATATGGTAGAAGCAGATCTGAAAGATAAGAAGGCCCAAGACCATTAAGACATTTAAAAACCAATAAAAGAACTTTAAAATCGATCCTGAAACACACGGGGAGCCAGTGCAGCGATTCTAAAACCGGTGTAATGTGGGCCCGCCCTCTGGTCTTCGTCAGCACACGAGCTGCAGTTTTGTAAAAGTTGTAAAGGTGAAATATTCTTTTTGGGAAGACCAGAGAGCAGGGCATTACAGTAATCAATGCGACTGGTAATAAAAGCATGCATCAACATCTCCATGTTGGCCCGAGAGAGAATAGGGCGGACTCTGGCTATATTTTTTAGATGATAAAATCCAGTTTTGGTTACATGTTTAGTATGTGGGATAAAACCAAGCTCAGAGTCGAAAATAACACCCAGGTTTTTCACTTGTAGTGAAAGGCATAGTGAAAATGCCTGTAATTTAGACAAGAGTATCTCTCTCTGAGCCTCAGGACCGACGATTAAAACTTCAGTTTTGTCCTGGTTAAGCTGTAAAAAGTTTTCTGCCATCCAAGATTAAGAACCAAGTGGGCCCATAAAAGAGGTTAACTTAACAAAACTCTACTCAAAAGTCACTTAACAAAACATAACTCAACAAACTGACCTGCCCAAATGAGAAACAGCTCCAGTTATATAATTTATAAATAAACCATTATATACACCAAAGGTGAAAACTAGAGAGATAACAGCTAACCATCATTCAAGAAGAACCCCATTCCCCCTACATGATCGCAGTAGATGGTCCAGTCCATTTTATTGGCTTCTGCATTTAAACCAGCTCCACCCTCAGCCTCCTCTTTCAGCCAAACCAGGAAGGACTGGAGCGGAGGCCAGGTAACTCAGAAAAAAAACAGAAATATAATTAATATTAGTGATGGGCAGATGAAGCTTCATAAAGCACTGAAGCTTTTCATCCAATTGGTTCACCCCAGTGCAAAGCTTCTTGAAGCTTCATTTGCTCTAGTAGGACATCTACTGGACGTAAAAATATTAGTTGGCATGAATTTGAAGAGTGTGGCCTTTTGCACACAGCCTGTAAATGTCAACAACAAAAGGAGTGTGTAAAACATCTATATTGTAGTGATGCAGTATACTGTGTATATTTATACTGGCACTATGGAAAATGATCATTTGGAAATGCTTAAAATGGAAATGATCATTTACTGTGAGGTGAGGTGTGGTTGGGGTGTGGACAGTGGTTGTGCTTTTGTAACGTTGAGGTATGGACAGCTACAGGCTTTGAGCCTCAGTCCTGCCCACATTTTATTCTGTAAAAACTAAATTTTCACTGCTTTTATGACCTTTTTAGTGGGGAGAACATAGCTAGGATTTAATGATTTAACAAATCTTTTAAATCCTTTGTCCTCCACAATGCTAAATGGCTGGGAGTCCTCAATCACCATGCTAACCAGGTCTTCATCTATTTGAGATTGTTCTGAGGAAAGACAATAAAAACAAAGCACAAATATAAATATCACACACGTAACTTATAACAGTTGTATAATATTGTTATATCATTTAGTAACATTACTGCATGCTATATTATCATGGCATTTGATGGCTCACCTGGTCTTGCTCCACAATCGGTGTTCCCCCTATTCTCATGCAAAGCTCTGTAGTGCCTAAGCATGGATGAGGTGTTGTTGTTATATCCCAGCTCCCTGGCACATAGCAAACACTTCACCTTGTACAAAAGTAAAGACAGCTTAACATAAATTGTATTGCACCATCAGTATTATGAAAATACATCTTCTGTAGAAATGTGCATACCTTGTTGGGAGGAATAGTATCAAAATGTTCCCACACAGGGGAGGACATCCTCCTCTTCTTAGCTGGCTCCATTCTCTCCTGACTTTCTCTCCTCACTCTCATAAACCTCCAAACTCTCACTAACCGCAACTCGCCATCAAACACCCACATTTTGAATGAAGTCTGAGGGGTTTATATCGCTGTCATATCTCGCGGCAAAGTTCGAACCACTTTATGAACCAGTCACGTGGTACAGCCGGGCAGCGAGGCTTCGGACGTCATCATTTTCAGCTCCTCCCATAAATGAAGCAAGCCTCGATACGCGCATCGCGGAAACGCCCCCTTCATTACTCGACACAAGCTTTGAAGCCTCGATACAGAACATCACATCACTAATTAATATAACATGTACCCATATAAAATAACAATACAAAACAGAGTCTATGCCACCATTTGGACTATAGCTTAGTGCTGTCATGCATTACAGGTAAACTCAAAATATTAAATTAGTTAACTTATGATCACAGAAGTTTTAGAGCATGATGTAAACATAAGACAAAAAGATAAAATGAATATTACCCAAGTATTTCAATTGTGTGGTTGCATGCAGCCATCACACAGGCACTTGCTGAGATGCGTGGGGGAAGTTTATTGCAAAACAAAACACAAGGCGAGGATGGCTAAACAGAACTAAAAGTAACCTGAACTGGGAGAAACTAAACAACTAAACAGCAAATCTGAACACGGAGGAAGGCGAGCAGAGATACATGAAGGATGACAGCAGGGAGAACACATGGTAGATTCACAGACTGACCAGTAATCAGCACACGAATTCACACAACCTAAATACACACTGAAGAACACTGGGAATTACACACAGGTGGGGAACACAGCTGGACCTGATGAACCTGACGAGGCAGGGCAAACACTATCATCAGGGGCCAACAGAGGGAGCAAAACCATAATAATAATAATAATAATAATAATACACAAAGCCAAAATCACTGAGTTCACGGACTCAGGACCATGACAAGTTTTGTGTGAAGATGGACAGAAGAAATTCTGTTTGAACACATTAAAGTGCGTGGCTGCATTCATCTTCCACTAAATGCTATTTTGTTAATACTTTGTTAAACAAGGTGTAATAATGACATGGCAGACCTGTCCACACATACATGCTTTTTAGCATTCTTTATTAACACTTATCATGGTTGCTGCTACAAACACGCTCAGTCGGCTGCAGCTCTGCAGAACTTGTGCCGAAGAACAGAACCAGCACAGTGATTGTGTGCATGGTTAAAGTGAGAGACAATTGTTGGTTTGTCCTTTGAACTTGAAAAAGTGTATCAGATTGTCTGCATCAGTAAAGTGTGGCATTCTGCTAACAAAACTGACACACTGTTAAAACTATATGTCAAAACATTTTTGAAATTGAAGCAGCAGCCATCTGGTTACCCAAAAAGTGTGAAAACAGCTGAGGAACAGCAGAAGTATGTTGAAGACTATTATGAGAGAGGGCGTCAGACTAGACCCCCCTAAGATATGTGAAAACAAAGCAATCAGGGATTGTAATAAACTGTTTCTGAACTCTCTGTGGTGACGATTCTGCATGCGAACAAACATGCCATCATGTGAGTTGATTACAGATCCTGCCAGATTCAGGCAGCTGATGTTTAGCAAATATTATGATGTACATCAGTTTTGTTCCATCTCTATTGTATTGTATTGAATCTTTATTTTGAACATGTTAAAATAGTTCATAAACAGAGAGAAAAAAAAGAGACAAAGCAAAATGAAAGGAAACAAAGCAATAATAATTATAAATAACTTACATGTTCCAAAAGGAGTAGGAAGAAGCATGAGCTTATTTAATCCCACCCCCTTTCCACTATTTAGCAATTACTACAAGAAGGCCCTGAGTAAATGTGGTTATCCCAGCTGGACATTTGTCAAAGCTGGGAAGGTGCCTAAAGAAAGCTCCAGCTGATCCAGGAGAGAAGGACAACTGCCAAGGAGGCAATTTACGTGAAAAGGGAAAGTCCATCTCTGAATCGAGGAGGTGCCCTAAGGGTTCATGTTTCACCATCTTACAATCCCTAACTCTTTGTGAATGGTACTCATGGCCATTGATCAGTGGTTGTAGATCAATTGTTATGACACTTTGCATATTAATGATCAAGGAACTGACCTCACAGCCAATTGTTCATTTCAGTGGGCTGGTTTCAGTCATTGTGCAAATGTACTGCATATAAGGTTGGGGAAATCTGCAGCCAGCTCAAACTAAAGAAGTCACTTGGATGAGTGACGAAACATTTCTCCCACTGAAAACGTTACATCCAGATGAACAGAATCAACTGTTTTGGATTTACTTACCTGGATGATTGAGCATGCATCAAGACACCTTTGTGAATGGAATACCGGAGTCTCTGAGTGACGATGACCTTTTACCTCCAAATAACAACAACTTGCTCATTATTGATGATGTGATAAGTTCAAAATGTGTTCACACAATACATTCATCATAAGAACTTGACCTGCATGTATTTAGTTCAGAATTTGTTTATGCAAGGAAAATCCAGTAGAATATCACGTGGCACCAAATGCCTGTACAAAACTGGACTCAAGTGCAAGATTGATGTGGAGAGGCGGTACAGTTAACTTAATACGAAACCTTATTTAACACAAAACACAGAGTTATCCTTGACGGGGGGGGGGGGGACATAACCTGGAAACCTAGCGTGTGGTAAGGGTTCTAACATGGTAGCCTAACGCAGGTAACACAAGGGGAGACTGGTGGCGTGGTGGTCGCAAGGTCACACTCAGGAGAGAGGAAAAGGGAGTGAGAAGGTGTACGGTCTGGTTCAGAGATAACAGTGGAATTTGAGCTCATATGGCATCATCATATGCTTTATGCATATGGAATCTTAGACTTGGAGGGGCAGAGGTCCGAGTGGAAGGCTGAGAACAACAAAGACGGGTTGACCTGAATTCCAGAACTCCTGGTGAGCTGCGGTGGCAAGAGGGCAGGCAAGTGAGTGTGGCCGGTATTTTCTTCCTGAAGTGTGGTGTGAATCCGGTGAGGGTTGTGACCAGTGTCCAAAAGGTGATTTCTATTGCAGTGTGGAGCTGTGGCGAGTCAACAGAGCTAGAGGCTATAGAAAGCAAGGTATGTCATACAAGGACGTGGATTCAGAGTGAGAAGAGTGAGCCTGTTACCAACATAGGTGAGTTGACGAAGGCACCAGGACGGTAATGCTGGTCATAAATAACCTCTGCTGATTGCCACAGATTAGCTCCTGGTGAGCTGCCCAGGTGAGAGGATGGGAGCTCTGCCCAGAGACAGACACCAGAGGAAAGGGCCCACACAGGAAAACACCTGGCTGCATATGCACACCATCACAGTAGAACAATTTCATTGAACACAATTTAATTCTGTTTAATAACCCTGGAGATGAATATCAAATTTCACTTTTAGTTATACAAATGATTTCAGGTAAAACAAAATACTTTTTAGAAGCTTTTAATTATAAAATTGAATTAAAGTATCTATATAAAAAAGATATAAACACTGGAAATTACTTTAGGCAGGCATTCATTTTGTGGATTATATGAAGATGGCTTAGGTGCAGGGAAACAAAAGGTCAGTAAGGGGAATTCTTAGACATCCAGGATGTCAAATTTATTTTTGAGCTGGATATCTGATTGATGTTAGGAGTAACTGTCACGGTCCTGGGTCAGTGACCCAGTGTTTTGGTCTGTATTATTATTATTATTATTATTATTATTATTATTATTATTATTATTATTTTGGTTTATTACTACCAGTGTTTTGGTTTCTGTTTTGTATTTTGAGCTCCCTCTGCTCTGTGTCCACTTTGCGTCTGTGCCTGTCGTGTGCTTCCTGTTTTACTTTGAAAGTCTGTCTCATGTCAGTGTGTCTGGTTTTGCTTCCCTTGTCTCGTGAAGTCTGATTTCTCTAAGCTGTGTTTCCCTCCTGTCTCCTATTCCCTCGTTTCCCTCAGTGTATTTAAGCCCTGTGTTTCTCTCTGTCATTGTTGTGTTGTTCTTTCCCCGTGCTGTGTTTTCTCCTCCGTGTTCCTGGTAACATTTTAGTTCTCTGTTCACATTTTTGTTTTCTTGCTTTTCACTTTAGTTTCCCAGTGTCTTAGTTCCTCATCGTTTGTTTCTAGTTTTCTACTTTTGGATTTTCATTTCTGTTTTGCTACAGCGCAATAAAGCTGCTGCTTTTAGTTCACCCTTGTGTTACTGTCATGATGTGCTGTGTGGCAGGCAGGAGATTGGACCCAAACGCACGACTCACAGAACATGACTGCCTAGAATAGAGAATAGAATAATCCGTTAATTGTCCCACAAGGGGCAATTTGGTTATAACAGCGGCAAGAAAAACATATATAATTTTTTTATTTTTTTATTTTACATCAAGGACAATAGTTACCAAAAACAGTACTGTACAGTTATTAATATTAAATAAAATGAAATACAGATAAGAGGCAAACCCAGGTTGTAGTGTGAATCGGTTGATAAGATGGTGCAAGTTACAGCGCGGATGTAAACATCTGTTTGTTGGGAGCAGTTTTGATTGTACAGTCTGACAGCTGCAGGGAGGAAGGATCTGCAGAAACGCTCATTCATGCATCTAGGATGCAGCAGTCTGTCACTGAAGGAGCTCTGCAGTTCAGCAGCATTTACATGCATGGGGTGGGAGACTCTGTCCATCAGAGATGTTATTTTGGCCAGAGTCCTTCTGTCTCCCACCACCTGCACTGGGTCCAGGGTGCATCCCAGAACAGAGCTGGCCTTCCTTATGAGTTTATCCAACCTCTTCCTCTCAGCTGCCGATAAACTGCTGCTCCAACATACAACACTGTAAAAAAATGACAGATGCCACCACAGTCATAGAAGGTCTTTAGAAGAGCTCCCTGAACACCAAAAGACCTCAGTGGCCTCAGAAGCCCCTTCTGTAAAGAGCATCAGTGTTGTGGCTCCAGTCTAGTTCATTATTCAGGTACCTATACGAGTCCACTATCTCAATGTCCACTCCCTGGATGTTCACTGGTATCAGTGTGGTGGGTCTGCATCTCCGGAAGTCCACCACCAACTCCTTGGTTTTCCCAGCATTGATCAGCAGGAGGTTCTGCTGGCACCAGTCCACAAAGTCCAGAGTCCACTGTCTGTACTCTGCCAAAGAGGGTGAAGAGGAACAGTGCCAGCACAGTTCCCTGTGGGGCCCCCGTACTGCAGACCAGCGTATCAGAGACACAGCCCTGTGTCCTTACATACTGTGGGCGTCCTGTGAGGTAGTCCAGTATCCACTGGGACATGTGGTGGTCCACTCCTGATAGCTCCAGCTTGTCCCTCAGAAGTCGTGGTTGGATGGTGTTGAAAGCACTGGAGAAATCAAAGAACATGATCCTCACAGTGCTTCCAGGCTTCTCCATGTGAGTCAGAGCTCGGTGCAGGAAGTAGATGATGGCGTCCTCCACCCCGATGCCAGGCTGGTAAGCAAACTGCAGCGGATCCAATGAAGAACTCACTCAATGCCTGCCACTATCCTTACCTTTACTAACTGTAGTCCAACCATCAGCTGGGCCAATTCAGTTTGTAGAGGTGTAGCTGGGACCTCTGTTTTTTCTCCTAGGACAATCCAGGAATCTTGAGACAGATCTGGAGAAGCCACTGGAATTCCAGTGGTAATGAAACTGAACCATGGTATTGTCACCGTCCATCGGGGTTGAGGTTCAGTGATTTTTGGGGCAGCAGGTTATGTTGGTCCTTGTGATGTAGCATAACTTAAGCAGCAAGGAAGGTGATAAGTAAATAGCATTAGCAGACGATTGAAGTTCTTTTAAGCATATTTTATTGCTGGCATCTCCATTTTACCATAAAACAATCAATCAGGCATGCAAAAATCCCACTGGCTTTATACAAGACTTTGCCCACACCTGACCTCGTTAGTCCCTACCATTGAAACAAAATAGGTCAAACCAAATAATACAATTCTAAACAAAAAACAGGAATAAAGTCATGCATGAAACTGACAAACTCATTTACTCAACTAAATGGTTTGTAAAGTAAAACACTGCATACAATATAACTCAAAAGGCTACTTTAAAGAAAACAAACAATACTATACAAAATGAAAAACCCTCCATTTGGTTACACCCAGTGATGCAATCATTGACCTCATGACCCTATATAAACAGGAAGCAGTGGGCGGCCCTTCCCATATACCTGTCTCACATATAGGACCTAAATACACAACATGGACACCATGGTAAGTATAACCAAAGCAACATAAAGAAACATAATTTACCAGACATGTGCCTGTAAACAGAAGAAAATTCAGATGATCTGATGGTTAGTAGTGTTTGCTAGTGATGGGCAGATGAAGCTTCATGAAGCACTGAAGCTTTTCATCCAATTGGTTCACCCCAGCACAAAGCTTCTTGAAGCTTCATTTGCTCTAGTAGGACACCTACTGGATGTAAAAATATTAGTTGGCATGAATTTGAAGAGTGTGGCCTTTTGCACACAGCCTGTAAATGTCAACAACAAAAGGAGTGTGTAAAACATCTATATTGTAGTGATGCAGTATACTGTGTATATTTATACTGGCAGTATGGAAAATGATCATTTGGAAATGCTTAAAATGGAAATGATCATTTACTGTGAGGTGAGGTGTGGTTGGGGTGTGGACAGTAGTTGTGCTTTTGTAACGTTGAGGTATGGACAGCTACACACTGAGGCTTTGAGCCTCAGTCCTGCCTGTTCACATTTTATTCTGTAAAAACTAAATTTTCACTGCTTTTATGACCTTTTTAGTGGGGAGAACATAGCTAGGATTTAATGATTTAACAAATCTTTTAAATCCTTTATCCTCCACAATGCTAAATGGCTGGGAGTCCTCAATCACCATACTAACCAGGTCTTCATCTATTTGAGATTGTTCTGAGGAAAGACAATAAAGACAAAGCACAAATATAAATATCACACACGTAACTTATAACAGTTGTATAATATTGTTATATCATTTAGTAACATTACTGCATGCTATATTATCATTGCATTTGATGGCTCACCTGGTCTTGCTCCACAATCGGTGTTCCCCTTATTCTCATGCAAAGCTCTGTAGTGCCTAAGCATGGATGAGGTGTTGTTGTTATATCCCAGCTCCCTGGCACATAGCAAACACTTCACCTTGTACAAAAGTAAAGAAAGCTTAACATAAATTGTATTGCACCATCAGTATTATGAAAATACATCTTCTGTAGAGATTTACATACCTTGTTGGGAGGAATAAGATCAAAATGTTCCCACACAGGGGAGGACATCCTCCTCTTCTTAGCCAGCTCCATTCTCTCCTGACTTTCTCTCCTCACTCTCATAAACCTCCAAACTGTCTCCAAACTCTCACTAACCGCAACTCTCCATCAAACACCTACATTTTGAATGAAGTCTGAGGGGTTTATATCGCTGTCATATCTCGCGGCAAAGTTCGAACCACTTCATGAACCAGTCACGTGGTACAGCCGGGCAGCGAGGCTTCGGACGTCATCATTTTCAGCTCCTCCCATAAATGAAGCAAGCCTCGATACGCGCATCGCGGAAACGCCCCCTCAATTACTCGACACAAGCTTCGAAGCCTCGATACAGAACGTCACATCACTAGTGTTTGCTTTAAAACACATGCATGGATGTAAAGGATGTAACTACTGCTACCACAAACAAAACCCGGGATAGTGTGTGTTAAGAGAAGTTACACCAGCAATGTCTAAATTAAAGCATTATGGCTGACTGTAAAATAACAGAACACAAAATAACAATATATGCAAGTGACAAATGGCAAATGAATTCTTTCCTAGCCACTTTGTCACATTCCTGTCCTGGTGTTGTGCCAAAAATGATTTCCAAAGTTTCTATGTATTTTTTTATGTCTGAATATTTATTCTTTACATTCTGTATTTATTTTTACTCTAATGTGGAGACAAGTATTATGATTGCTTTGAGTTTAAGGAGAGTGACGACTGCCCCGTGGATGCCATTTTATGTAAGTTCTTAACTCTTTGAATCTCTGCAGTGGAGGTAGTGATAGCAATATTAGCACAACTATCAAACACAGTAGCTACTTTTATGTGAAATACAGCAGGTTTAAAAGTACCAGATTTCCATTCAAATAAATTCTTTTATAATGCAAAATAACAAGCTCTTGTTTTGATGTCACTGGTGAAAAAGAGGAATGTAGAAACTGTGTGAGGCTATTTTATCAAATCTGCACAGGTTTGGAGGATCAAAGAAGAGACAATAACACTATAGTCTCCAGCACAGCAGTGAGTCAAAGGAACTGGAATTCTCAAGACAATACATGAGGGATTTTGGTTGTTGCTATGCTTGGTGTTCACATCATCCCACTCCCAGGGATTACACCTTGTTTTCACCAGTACACCACTTATATTCTCGCTTACACTACTTTTTAGTTAGAAGTTCCATTATGAGGGATAATACAGATACTCAGATTCATTCTGATGTTGTATATATGTCTGACACAGAAAAGAGTTACACCACCAATTAGTAACTGGAGATGTAATGCGTCATTATTTTAAAAAACAATTTCATTATTTATTTCTAAAAGGAATGACAACCTCTCCACACTATTACATATTCCATATGTACGCAGAATGGCTAGCTCCCGAACTGGAATGACCCGATATTTTTCAACAATTTATTTTCAAATTTGTCAAATATATCAACACATAATCTTATAATTAAGGGTAATGCAAATTCCAAATTGCTTTCTCCACCAGATCGGAGCTCCTTGGCGAGGGCGCCCCTGTCAAAATCTGCCCAGTCTATTATCTACTACTTGAAAATTATGGTATGGTTGATAGCTGGCAATTTTGTAATCCTACTTCCAGGATGTATTCCTTCTTCTGCTGGGTCCATAAAACATACTCAATGAGAGGGGGGTACAACATACTGATAATGCAGAAATGAATTCCTGCTTTTTTGATTTTTACAAATTACTGTACAGCTCTGACTCAACTGCAGGCATTGATGAGCTAAAACATTTTTATTTTTTTTTAGATTTCTCCAAATTCCTTCTATCAGTGTTAATCATTTTAATGAGCTTGAGAAAGCTCTGAAAACTATGGAAATAACATCAGCAATCAGAAACAGGCAAGTAGGAAAGCATGGCCCGGATGGCTTTTCAGCCAATTTTTCTAAAAACTTTTCTGATCAGCTTCCCCTTCGCTATTGTCAGTATTTAAGGAATCTTTCACCTCAAAGGCCCTACCACCGTCAATGTGTCAAGCAATCATATTTTTATTGGTCAAAAAAGGCAAAGATCAACCCAAGACTAACTAAATGAACATAAACCATAATACAACATGACATGAAAACACTGGGTCAAGTGACCCAGGACCATGACATAAAACCCCAACTTAGAACATATAAAATATAAACCTCTCCATAAAACACACTCTCCAGTGCAAAAGATGTTCCAAATGAACCTTACAGACCGAAACTTATACACCCACTGCACAGGGAATTTCACTGTACTTTAACTTCACAGATTGTGGTGGCGGATGCTGTCCCCAAGCCCGGCGACTGGCCTTTTCTGCATGAGTTAGAGTGTGGGACCTGGAACCCTCGTGGCTGGAGTTGCCCATTTTCTCGTCGTGTTCCTCCTTGTATGCTCCACAATGTGGAGTCAGTTGGCCTATATCGGAATGTCCAGTCCAGTCCAGTCCAGTCGGGGGCAGGTGTGTTACCCACAAACTGTGGGTGGAGCCAGTCCCAATCACCTCTTTACTGCTGTCTGCCTCTCACCTTTAGACACTAAGGTTTTTGGGACAAAGTGTGGATGAGCACTACTGACCTACAGTCGTGCGCTTATGTCACAGTTGTCCCCTCAATTTTAATAGCACTCTAGATTTCACAGTGGTACTAATTATTTACAGCATATACTCTCACATACTCTAATCACACCCAATAGGCCACCTTTAATACTCAAAAGTGGGGAGAGGAGAAGGCAGGTCTTCCTACACCGTGGCCAGTTGGCTCCAGGGTCACTGTTGGGTCTGGGGGGCCATCCGGTTATAAGCTAGAATTAGCTAGCCTCGTGCACAACAACATAACAACAGAAACCCATGGTATAAAACTTCTTTCAGAGAGCTTTTGGGATGACAGCCAGGAGAAATGGTCAGGACATGGTCATCATGTCCAGAACAAGCAGACATCACACAGAACTTGTCATGATTTCATTTTTCAACTAAACCAGTTGAATTGCTTACTGAAACTTAATATTAGTTATTTCCACTTAATATGATGAGTGCACTGGATTTCAGTTTTATGCCCTGTTTGGGAGCAGACAGGACAGGTCTTCTGAATTCATGCTCGGGGATGTGTATGATTGGGCTGCAGGGCAGTGTGGTGATAAACTACAGAAGCCCTTGCAAACCTGATAAAGCTAATCAGAAGAGAAGGACAAAAATCAAATTACCATACAAGTAAATGCCATTTCTGACATTAAAGATGAAATAAACCTCGATGGCAGTGGCGATTTTGACTGTGGCACTATTGTATCCTTTGCTTATGCTGGCAGACTCATGAAAGATTCAGATTCATAAAATCATGAAAGTATAGAAAGCTGCAGATGGGTGGATTCTTGAAATAACCACCAGTACAAAATGTCAAAAAACACCTTTATTGAAAATTTTAAAAAAAGAGATTGGAGGAAATTGATACATTCATGTATTTTGGAAATATTTACCGCTTTATACTCCATCGGAGGCAGGAATGTATTTCTCTAATCACAATGGTAACAGCTATATGAACATCATGTAATGCCAACCCATAACAATTCTAAAGCCCACTCACACAATTAACACTATCAGAAATGATAACAACCCCTACCATTTCCACACTAATGAAAGGACACAACTTTGGCATTAGCACTGTCAGAGAACTTATTGCCACAAATGATTGACACCTGCTCCATCCACCCTCCTACAAAACACCTGGAGCTCCCGTCTCTTCTCACAGACAAACTAAAAACAATAAGATGATCAAGAAGATTCTAAAAACGCAGCATCTGTCCAAGTTCAGTAAGTATGAAGGTCTGACAACCACATGGCCCAGAATGGCAGTTGATTGATTTTAATTACTTTGGATTATTTCAGGTTGCAAAGACTGCTTACTGTAGTTTCTATAAACAGAGTCCATAAGCACAAAGAGTCTACATTTGAGCCACACACACACACAAAAAAAAACAAAAAACAAAAAACAAAAAAAAACAACAACACACACACACAACACAAAGATGTGCAGCTGTTTTAAGGAGAACAAGAACAAATTAATAAAATACAAATCTTCAACACAAGTAGATATAAAAAGGAGAAAATAAAGGTCACAATTTTGATATGTTTATGGACAAAAGACAGAATCATGTGTTTACACACAAGGTTCTGTCAGATTCTGTATGTTCAAATACAAATGGTTAAGAAGCAGAGGTGCTTTATCTAACACTGGTCTCCGTAACACCCTCAGGCAGGGCACTGAAAAAATTAACCATACTGTAAACATACTAGGGTGGGTGTGAGTAGGTTACACCTGCAAGTTTGAGGAAAAATTAGCAGAATATTTGCAGTTTACCCAAACGGCATCTGTTGATTTGGACAGAAATATTAAGAGTCATTCAATTTCTTGCCAAGGGATGACTACCAAGATGGTGGATACCCTATTCATCAGGCTCTAGCTTGATAGCTAGCATCTTTTACTGACAAATGCTGTCCTTTCATCAGAAATAAAAGCTGCTACAAGTTTTTCAGTGAGCGAGTATACCATGGTAGTGTAAATACTGTTTCAGAAAAATTCGAAAAACCTCCAAAGAGACCATGTCTGCATCATTATTTCCTTAGTATTGATAAGATGTAAATAATGGGCTTCAAGACCCTGCATCCCATACCTTTTCCCTTTAGTTCCCGCACCAAAGCAGAAAAGAAAACCTAACATTAAAAGCAAGCCCCACTGCAAAGCCTGTGTTAAATGCAATACCTATTCCAGGTCTGTGGAACTAATGCAGAGCTTAATAATAATGCAGGTGGACAGCTGGAGGCAGATGGAAGAGCAGCCGAAAATTACTGATAACCACACTGATACAGAGGAGGAGACCTGGCAGTATTGACCTAACAGGTATGGGTGATGTGCTGGGCCCTGTACACTCATTTACAAAAGCACTTACAAAAATAAATATGTACAAGATAAGGTTGTGATGGGCTCTGGCGAAGACATGGCCCTGGGCTTTCAGAAAAACAAACTTTTCTTCTTCCTGTCCCGATCTTCTTAGATTGTTCAGAGTTTTATGAAAAGCTGTTCAGAAAAAAAGTGTTTCAATGGTTTTTCAGTATGTTGCCAATACAAATGCAGTCAGATCAGCCAATGCCAAGGATTAAATGACTTTGTAGGTTAGGTAGTCACAGAGGAGTGCAGGAATGGCCAGCGCCTCCACCTGCTGGGTGCTCATCACTCGACGGAGGGCCATTCTGCACATGTGCTGCAGACTGGCAATGCTACGTGGACACTCCCAGAAGTGCACGCTACCATCACGAGTCCTAAAACATAAATCAAAAGGAGAAAAAACAGAAAACTGAGCTAATATTTCAGAGAGCTCTAAATGTAGTAAGGTGGTGCAAGGAAGCTGAGGGAAAAAATGATGAGGCTTCCTTATCAAAAGTCAGGATGTGCCCAGGTGTAGTTTAACTTCAAATGTGTGTGTGTGTTAACAGAGCATCGCCAACATGTTGTGGCATCTTACCCAGCAGCAAGGACACTTCCTTGAGCAGAGAAGGCACAGCAGAGGCCATTAGAGACAGAGGCAATCGCCAGAGGAGCCCTTTCCTCAATGCTCCAGAAGCGAACCAGCCTATGCAGAGAGAGAAACAAAAAAATTTAAAAATTGAAAAAAAAATTGTCACAACCTAAACTGCAAAAATTTTGCTACCACCAGACCAATATCTGACCAGTGACCAAGCCAAATAGTTTCCTGTACTTCTGACTGGTTAACACATTTGTCTTAAACCTTTCAATCTTCCCATTTTTCTCCAACATTCTGAATAATAATGTGGGGATGTTGTGAAGCTTCCTCTCAACACTTTCCCAGCAATTCAGTGCTTGGACAGTTAGCAGTCAGAGTAATTGATAGCCACCTTGTTACAGTCATGTAACCCAGGACAAGCCAAATAGACCAACAGTAGCTCTGTGCTCTCTCTTAACACTCATGTCTTCTTGGAAGTTTCAGAAGCAAACTGCACCAGACAAGCTTTTCTGCTATGCTCCAGTTATTACATATCGGCCATGAAAAGAGAACAGAGCCTCTTGACTGTACAAACATACTCTCGAGAGGCCCAAAGACAAACACATGTGGGTTTGTCATGGCTCACTCTAGTTTTGTGTTCTAAAGTATTGTAAAAAGACCACTTGCTTATATGCTGCTGAAACTGGTCATGCTGATGCATAAAAAAAGATCATTCTCTTGTTTCTCGCCTTCTTTGTCTTAAAATCATTCACCAGACAAAAACAGTGAAAAACAAACAAACAGATTTTAAGAAGAAATAAAAAGAATGTAATATATATATATATAAATAATAAATTATATTAATATTACCTGTCATCTGTAACACTGGCAATGTGTCGGCCATCAGGGCAGAAGCTCACAGAGCGAACCCAGCGGTCATTTGCTCCTCCTGCAAAAATGGGTGAAGGAGGGGGGAAGAGGTGGCTGGGAGAAGACAAAAGCAGAAGTTCATAGAGCATCAGTAATAGAGCTTTTTGGGTTCAAATTTTAAAACTCACCGTTTGGAATGAAAAAAGTCATAATTTAACATTTTTCATTGTACATCACATCGTTATAGCTTTTTATAAAGCATATTTATGGGCTTCATTGTGTTTGAACAGTGGACAGAAGATAGGAAGCTGGGGAAAGAAATCAGTGACTGACATGCAGTAGGTGGCTTCTGGGTGGATTCAAACGCAAGTCAAGTGGCTAAATTTTCATTTCAACCATGTGCAGTGGTGCAGTAAACAGTGAAGCGAGACAGGATTCCTTCAAGACCATGGTGCTACATATAACAGACAATCAACCCAGTACTACATATAGTGCAGTGTATAAAAATCACAAAAATTGCCTAATGCAGGCCTCTGCAAGCCTTAGAGCACATGGTTTGACTCCTCAACCTAGTGAGGCAACCTTTTGCCCCTTAATATTATACATCTCAGGGTGGATTCTAACAGTCCACTTTGCTTAGGAGCTGTTGTAAGTCCTCAAATACTAAAGAAACAAGCTTCAATGCTTCTTTTATTTCCTCCTTTAACATATTATACACTGGAACCAAAGAAGGGGAGAAAATGCCATCCCATAATGCATTGCAATGGAATATCTGACCATTCATGAAAACAGTCAACATGACAAAAGTGGTGCAGATCATGCAAATGTTTGTTTGCATGTTGACAAACTGCATTTTCCTTTTTCTGAACATCACACTGCTGTATCAAAAAAATCTACTGACTATGGCTGCAATGATTCATCGGCATAATCAATGACGTCAACTACAAAAATTTGTTGATGAAGAATTTTTGTTGATGCATTATATACCAATACCATGTGAATGTGTTTATGTAACTGCAAAACACAACAGGAAGCTATGGGGGCAGTGTCGCCTATATCGTCTGCCAAGACTGCAGTCAATAGAAACAAAGAAGAACATAGCATGAATGGCAAAACAGAAGGATGGAACAAGATTGAGGTGGAGACTTAAAATGTGAAAGCATTTCCCAGAAAAAAAAACAAAACAAAGTTGAATGCAGACTTTCCTGCAACAACAGCACTAATGCAGTGCGCGAGCATTTAAAACGCTGGCACCCCGGAGCTGTGACGTCAACTCTGAATCGGTCTATTTTAGAGAGTTAAGTTAGTGTGTCGGGTTGATACCTTGTTTTTGTATCAACACATACATAACATAATGCTTAGCAAGGATGATGCTTGCTAAGCAAACACCATTTCAGTTTTGTTAGCCAATGAGTGAATTGTGATAGTAATGCAACAGTAAACCTTATTTTAACATTTTAACATTGCACTCAACAACAAACAAATCCTCCCTAACAAAAGAAAAGGAGTGTTGAAGGCCAAATTGCAATATATTTTTTCATGTCAATAGAAGTAGGGGTGACACGGGCCAGAAGTGGCCCCTGACACTTCAATTGACACTGAACATTGTACCATCTGAAAAAACATGATATATAACCAAATTTGTGATTAGCAGCTGCCTTTTCTAATTCTGTTTTGTTCAGTTTTACTAGTATTAAGCACAGGCGTATAGATGAGTTTGTTCTGTAAAGAGGTTCATGCACCTCTCAAAGTGGTGAAGTCCATAACAGAGAGCATCTTCAGCATGGTTATCATCATCGTCATCAACATCGTCTCAAAGATAAGAGCTCACTCCAGAGCATGTCAAAAATAAATGCATTTTTGAGATTCATACGTTTCCTAGGTCATTATTGTAATTTGCTGTGCGACGAGACAACAGGGTGATATTCAGTTGGGCAGACTGAAGCAGGACAGGTTTGCCCACAGGAAGCGGAGATGAGAGTTGTTGAATTAATCACCGACTAAATCAAGGCAGATCAGTCGACTACCAAAATATTTTTTTCTTGCTGTACTACAGATGAGGACGAAATTATTAGTCCTCTTATGAAATTTAAAGTTTGTCAAAATTCTCCCAAACTTTCCCAATTCCCTTTTCAGCAAGCAAGGACTTTTCAACATATCATTTCTAAACATGCTAGGTTTCTTGAGAAAGCACAAATTATGTTTGCACAAAATAAAAGAATTATTTCAAGGATCAAAAAGTTATTGTGATCCCGCAATCACAGGGTGATCTAACAAAGCACTAGAATTTATTTACAAAAATGCAGCCTGTTCCCAGTGAGACAATTCAGCTAAATGAGAAAAGGCTACAGGAGAATAAATATGCTTTTGATATAATGGATAACTGATAGAAATCCCTTGGCACTGTGCAAAGGGTTCTGAGAATTGAAATCTAGGTGGGGTGCAGGATTTATCCAGAGGAAACCGCATTATTATAACTATTCCACCTGAAATATGTGAGATCACAAGCCATTCCAGTTACTAAGTTATTGTGCTACATGTGCAAATGTACAGATCACATTTTTATAGCACATAGCAACATTCAGGCATTAATATAACACATTTACACATATTCATTGATAGCTGTGTTTTCACAAACATTTC
This sequence comes from Perissodus microlepis, assembly GCF_051167445.1. Classification (NCBI taxonomy): domain Eukaryota; kingdom Metazoa; phylum Chordata; class Actinopteri; order Cichliformes; family Cichlidae; genus Perissodus; species Perissodus microlepis. Next base: position 34,524,682 of record NC_140474.1, on the reverse strand, counting down.
ACTTTTATTCGCTACAGAGTCAGGAAAGAGAAGTTGCTTGCTGTTTGTGCACTGCTGAGAAAAAGACAGCTCAGTTTAATTAATTTCTGCTTCTGCTTTAAAAAAGCAGCATTATTGAGGAGCAATAAGTGGGGCTCACTTGTCAATACTCAGCGTGAGGACTGAATGAAGAGTTTTAGGACAGAGCCAAAGTATTGGCACTGGGATCACAACTCAGTCATCCACAGAAAGTGCTAACATACATGTGCCGATAACATCTCCCCCACAAAACTCAAACTGCGCCTCTTTAGTAAACCCAGTCAAAAGGCAGCTTTGGGCTGCAGCAGATGTTAGTAAACATGTCTCTAAAACTTCCTTTTGCTTTAAAAGTGCAGTTCTCATTTAAATGACTTGCATAAAACCTAGTGGTGAATAATCATGTCTCAGTAGATTCAACACAGCGAACACTCGGCATTACATTCTTAAGGAGACTAGTGTAAAGCCGTTCGGATTCTCAGCGCACTCCTCTTCTCTTTTCCTAAGTCCTTATCTCACATTTCCTTGATCTCAATTGAACCTCAACGTCAAGGAAACGAGTTGGGCAAAGCCAATGGGGGACTTTTGGAACACTTTCTCTAAAGGAGATTTAATTTATTTTAGTTTACTTAGGGCTGCCGCTCAAAAGAGCAACATTTTGTTTACCAAACAAATGTGTACTAACATAATATTGAATATCTGTGTTGTTTGGATTTCTTCTTACCCCAGTTCCAGGAGGACTGTGGCCTTATGGTGATCCCAGACAATCACTCGGGTGTCATAAGAGGCGGTAGCTAACAATGCTCCATCTGGCGAAAACTCACAAGACACCACATCATGGTGATGTCCCTCCAACTTTCGGATCAGCGTGAACTTATCCATGTTCCATAGGAACACCTGCAATAAAGAATGACACATTATAGCCCATGGAATGATTTAGACTGTATGACTATAGATGTGTTATCTTACACTAATTATCACTAGATGCACAAAAATCAATTAGAAATTAAATTAATTAAATTAAAAGGAATTAAATCAGAAAAATAGTTATGCTCAAATTATGCTCAGTGTCACTATAATGCTTTGTAACCTTAAACCAGGCAGAAAAAATAAATAGCAGAGCCTTGCTAACGTGCAGTGTGCTACACATCACCAACACTATGCCAATAAGAACACTTTCCTACAATGACAATAAAAATATCAAACATTTATATAACTGTAAAGCTTCTACATTAGAATTTACATTCATACATCTTTCATTACATCAGTAAATGAGCTAAATGTATACTATTTTAATAAAAAAAGTCTACACAAAAAAGAGAAAATAAAACAAGTAGTAACTTAAGGTAACATAAAGTTACTCCACTGGTTTCCCCTTTCAGAGATTTAGTTCACTGTGTTTACAATAGGCTCGCATCTCCGGCAGAAGCCTACGAAGAGAGACTGCAAGAGAAAAGAATATTTATGGCCAAAGGATCGATACCTCTGGCAGAGTACACATATGCACGCACATGCGATTCGCGCGTGCCCGCACACACAAACAGACACGCACATACAGGCACACAAACACACACACACACACACACACACACGCACACGCAAAAAGTGACAATCTGCATAAGCCTTTTTCTTTCAATGTCAGCCATGGTCAGAATGTTTATTAATAATGTCTTTGATTTGTGGCATTTATCACAGAACTGTACGAGTATGAAACTTTTAGGGCCTGCCACTGACTAATTATAGGAAACTATAAATGATGCTGGTCGTTAAAACCTTATTTAATGGTCTATAAAAATACAGCTTGCAATCTAATACTACTGTTTAATCTTTCTGTATGGGTTCTTTTCTTTTTTTGTCATCATTTTTCAGTTAAAAGAAACAACATTTTTCACAGCTGAATTCCTAAAATGATGGCAGAAAGGTTGAGGTAAAAAAAAAGAAAAAGAAAGAGCATAAAGTATTGCTGCTCCCTTTTATTTGTTTAGCGATGGCAGTGCATGTGTGTTTGGGTGGGGGGTGGAGCATAGGGCCACCATTTACATGACAGTTTTAAAACTACAATTAATAAAGTAAATAGAGCAACCGCGACAGCAGAAGTAGACAGACACGGAGCAGCACCTACGTACAGAATGACCTTGCAGGTCAGGATGCCAGGCTGCCCCTGGCCAGGCCTTTGGGCATTGCGCACTGTGCGTCCATGGTTTACACCAGCTGCTCAAAATGTCAGCGCAGCGCTCCTTTCAAAACCAATCACACACTGAGTTTTACCACCACCTGTGACAAGGAGAGCAAGACACACACTGTAGGGACATAAAACCTGACAAAACTATCACCACGTTAAGAGTAATCTAGGTTTGTGATACTATGCATAAGGTTAGCCAAAGCTGGCCAGTCCATGGAATCGCTATTCAGCAACATGTTTGACTTGTAAATGATTTACAATGATTTCGAATTTTTTAAAATGAAAAAAGTATTTTTGGGGCAATTTATGTTTAAGTTAAACATTCCCCAGTATTAAAGAGTTTTTTTTGTTTTGCCTCTCCCACTTCCATGTCCATACTAAAAGATTAACTTCAGCTATATAACATTCATAAAAACAATTGTCTTCGTCATACTTCGTGCATACTTCAGAACAAAATCCCTTTTTCACAGCATACAAAAGCCAAACAGAATCTAGATCCAAGCACTTGACTGTTGACACCGAGCACAGTTTATATTAAAGGTAGACAAAGAGGTTATGGGGTCTAATTGAGGTTTGATTGAGCATAACTGATCACAAGCAACTGCACAAAGATTAGCTAGGACACTCATAAAAATAAGTACAAAGGAACTTGTTTACGCACCGACTTTCCTGCACCAACCGAGCACAGAATGGAAGAGTCAGGGGAGAAGGCGCTGCAGTACACCCAGTTCTGATGGCCCCTCAAAACCTTCACCATATTACCTACAAGAGAAAATGACCGTGCTCATTACTCTCAGTGCAACATTTCTGTCACAACCTATGTGCCAGTCTTACATTTTGATCATGTTTATATTGTTTTATTTAATCAATATTTAACCAGGATATTTAGTTTCCCGTGAAGATCGTGATTAGAAATAACTGGTCACTATATTTTTGAACCACTGCCGTGTTAAGAGTTAAGTGTTAGCTGCATATTTGCTAAAATTGCTGCTACTCATCTACTAAAAACTAAGCAATTGGTCTTTTCACAACACTTATTTACACTGCACTTTTATTTTGCGATATTACTTAGTTGCATTAACATTTTTAACTGACACAATGTATGGAAGGATTCAGGGTTCTGGTGTTGCATCCAAGGTTCCCATGATCTGCAAATACTCTCAAGGCAGCATGTGGTTAGTGTTTTAACCCTTTAAAGCCGGTCGGAGCGGGCACGCTCTGTTTTGCGTAACTATTTTTAAATCCCGGTAGCTCTGCAACCACGTAAGCTAGCGCAATAATTTTTTTTGCATATGAAACTGGAGGAGTTGTACTTACATCTTATGCCATCAGCTTGTCCTAGGTCACAGTTTCCTTCCACATATAGCTTTGCAAAAACTGCATAAAAAGCACTTGCAGCAACAAAAACATAATATTCCAGAAACACGCTTTGCCGATCCGATCAGCTGTTCATAACACTTCCTACGTTGGAATAGATGTCAGCGCGAACTTTTGCATGTCCGCCATTACCTGCCCGAAACCGGAAGTGACGTCATTTTCGCAGAAATGTAGTTTTTTTTACCATCAGGGCCTCAGGGCCTATACTGGTGTTTTTAAAAGTTATCTTTGACTTTATGACTTTCTGTGTCGTTTCTGGGATGCTTAGGACTCATATTGCACTGCTGGAAATAGTTTATTTTGATGCATATGCTGCTTTTTTGCAAATTTGCACTATAATATTTATTTTCGTTTTTCCTGCAGTATATAAAAATTGGTGTATTTCAAAAATAAAACTATGAAGACACTCAAAATAAATTTCCTGTGGTAGGAAACTATTTTGTGCAACTTTTTTGTATTTACAGTTTTGAGGGATAAGCCTCTTAAATTTCTCTAACTAGAAATATATGTTAAAAAAGCAAAAACGATTTTCAATTTTTTTGTAGTTTATTGCACTTTTTTGCAATTTATGTAATTACTATGCACTTAATGAATACATATTATTAAAATCTGGGCTATAATTGTTGTATTGATGTATAGCAACTTGAAATGCTCCCAAAAATGGCACCACACCATGTAAAAATATAATATAAGCTCTGGCGGACTTGGTTCTATGGTAGGTCTTAAAGGGTTAAGTGGGATTCATGGTTCAGCATGGGTAGCGTTCTGGGGTTGGGCCTGCAAAGAGCTCCATTGTCAGATAGAGGCAGTTTACAAAGTTTGTGGTACAACTGGTCTATGGGTCACGCTTGCTTGTGCTATTGTTGGTCTGCCAGCAAGCTGCAGAGAAGAGCGAAGTTCCAACATACAAATTGCTGATGTGAAACAGAGTGTTAAAAACAATGGAAAGTGCTTACTGCAGCTAGTTTTGCTTTTTGCAATTCTTCCATTCCTAGTGAACTCTGTTATCGCTTTCCTTTCTTATTCTGGCCCACTTGTCAACCAATAACCAGACACAGAGGTCATATGTATCCAGTGATGTGCAGCTAGGATTTTGGAAAACTGCAGGACTTTGTGTGTCAGGATGTCTGCTCTGCTAACTATCTAAACAGCAGTATGAATGCAAACAGATGCATTATTTGACATAAATTAATCTTGAAGCAGCACCTGGGTAATAAATGGAACTAAGACTCTTGTGTTTGTCAGGTTGCATTTTCTCAACATTAAAAATAATAATAATAATAATAATAATAATAATAGGGACTATATCACTTCACTTCTTCATTGTGAACTCAGTGTAACTGTAAACACTGTTTGCTTTTCTGGTTTTAAAGACCAGGGGCCTTATATTTCAACTGTGAACAGCATGGTCTCAGTTAAGAAATGAAGCTATTACTTCTTTGCACTGGAAAGAAAAGCAAAGAATAAGGTTGGTTTTAAAGTCAAAAACAGCTCATCCACTTACCATCATCTTTGAGATCCCATACACGAAGGGTCTTATCTCTGGATGCTGACACCAGCATCAGACTGCCATCAGGAGCAAAAGTTAAGTCTCGAACTACATCTGTATGATCCATCAGATTCAGCAACAGTTTTCCTACAGAAAGCAAACCAAAGAAAGTAGATTAAAAGAAATGTCAGTCTTCACAGGCAACAACACAATTTCAGTTCTAAAGCTCCAGCTTTGTTTGTTTCAGGGACGAAAACCACAAGGTTAAAAATGAACGAAAAACAGATTTTAATTGCCAACTGAAAATTAAGAAAAAATACACTTGTGTTGCAGATAACAATGGTACCTGAAAGGCAGGCATAATCAAGGACATAAGGTGTTAACTTGAGGAACAACCCTCAACTAGACTTTCTTTTGGAGCATTTAGCCCTAGGGGTTGGGTGTGATGGAGAGACTGCTGATTTCTCACGGTGCCTCCAAAGTGACATTTTTTTTCTTTTTTTTCAAATTTTTTTTTAATTAAGAACAAAATCTGACATCTATAATTCCACAAAAGCCACACATTAATCAGATAAATTTAGAAATTTTGTTCGTTCACTGCAAAGCCGATCTATAGAACTGTAGTTCCATCTCCAGCTTTAAATTGGTCGTATATTTGTATATCTTCCCAATCTACAAACCAAATACCAAAAAGAAAATATATTTTTTTTAAAAGTCTCTAAAGGACTGTTGTTTCACGGCATTTTAAACTCTAAGGTAAAAATCCTATAATAATACAGAGAAATTTTAATTGCAGCATTGATGAAACTGGGATGGGGTTATCACAAGGGCCAGGAAAATTAGTGGTACTACAAGGAAACAGCTAGAGAAACATTTAACAAATTAATTAGCTTAATTGGCAACATTGTGTGCCCCAGGGACCATCTGGCTGGTTATCAGTGATCAGTTTTCTGACGGGGGTACACTAGTGCCTATGGAATTGGCAACTTACACATCTGGAAAGACCATTAACCTCCTAGAACCTGGCGTCCACATATGTGGACATCACATTTCGGGTTATTAAGACCACAATACTCAATCTTGCTCTACAAGGGCCTGATATCCACTTACGAGGACACTGTTCTATCGAAATTTTAAACGAATACCCTCATATGTAGATCTCATTTTTCTCAGAAACAAAAATCAGGTAAAAAAATAAATAAATCTGGTAATTCTTTGTTTTTACATTCATCAGGTCCCAATATGCCCAAATATACGCTTCCATCTAGAAAACATCTTTTCCAGGAAAGGCATAGTATATTTCATCAAGGTAACGCTAAAGCTATTAAAACAGCATGGGTTTGTAAGGAGAAGAGGCCAAGTGCTGAACTGGCCTGCCTGGAGTCCAGATCTTTGGCTATCTAAAAACTAATCATGCATATCAAGAAATAAAAAAAATAAGTCAAAGATGCAGGAGAGAGAATCCTGTATTAGACAAAAATGAGACAACAATCCTCTCCCAAAAGTCCAGCAACTGGTCGCCTCAGTTTCCAGATGTTTATGGGCTGTCAAAAGAAGGAACTTGTACAGTTGTAACCATGACCCTACCCCTGACTTTATTTAATGTGTTGCTGCCATTAAATTCAAAATGACAACATTTTGTTTTCTTCAAATGGTACGGTCTCTCAGTTTAAACCTTTGATATATTTCCTATGCAAATCTAATGCAAATAAAATGCCCAACATTTGCAAAGTTGGGTTTATATTTCATAGATTCAATTATCTAACATGATTATCAACTGGTGAAGCTGAAGAGAGCTACTTCTAATTAATGATGATGTGTTCTCACCAGTGTAAACATCCCAAATCTTGATGCGACCATTGTTGAGGCCTGTTGCCAGGAGCAACTGATCCTGTCCAAACTTGAAGCGATGCCACTCAATGTTGACACAGCGGCTGTGCTTTTCTGGTACTGAGGAACCAAAGGCCAATCCCCAGACAATATCACCACAATCTATGGTGTGTTCTGGTGGCTGGCCTGCTGCTGCGACTACTTGACCACCACTGCTGCTCTGACGAGACAAATGCCGAGGGCTCAAGGCATTGGTATCCTCTTCTCCATGGCCCACTGAACTACAGCAAAAAAGAGTGGAGAAAGAAGAATGTCAATTATGGAACATGGTCAAAGAAAGGAAAGGTAAAAAGCTAATACAAGTCTAAAACATGTAGCCTAACTTTGGTAGATGTTTCCAGTAGAGCTGCAGTGATTCAGAGTAACTCGAATAACTTGATTATGAGAAACCATTGATGAAAATTCCTTGCTATGATGTTTTATTTAAATCCATACAACCAATGTACTAGTCAGTAGTGACCATGTGTCCATGAGCACAGTGTGACGTATCACATGTGTAGCAGCCATGATTTGATGGCGGGATGGGGGCAATTGCTCTTGGGTATACATGAGGCCCAGTTTTTAAAGGAAAGATTGACTGCAGCAATCTACTGCAGATGTCAAGAGATCTTAGTTTCCTTAACAAAAACAGGTGACACACTCCCTTTTTGTATAGTTCATCTATAAGCAGGGACCAGTCCAGTTTGTTTATCTCGGTGTAAAACCACCCCAAAGATTTTCACAGGGTAAAGAAGGAGGCCTGAATTTCCTTGGCTTGGCTCAACTGATGGAGCTGGTTGTCCTGGAGTAGTTGGAGGTGGAGCTTCCGGTAGGCACCACCCAGTGTGTCTGCTGCCGCCGGCCCACCAGATTGGACACAGCGGTAGCCCTGGCAGGGGGCCATCTAGTGGGCCGGCAAATGTGAGTCGCTGGGTCTGCTACATCCGTTGCCACGGCGGCTGGTGGAAGCAGAGCAACGGCCACTTTCTCCAACTAACCTAGGCTGTATCCCAATTCAGGGTCTGCATCCTCAAAGGCCGCATTTTAAGGCCAATTACGTCACAGCGACGCGACGAAGGCTGCCCCAATTCAAAGGCTGCTCGAAATGCAGCCTCAAATGTGTCCTTTATTTCCCTGAATTTTGAGGATGTGGCGGTGTAGACTTCGTGGCCCAACATATCCCAGAATGCATAGTGCGGCGGTGGGTGTGGATAACTTTGCCGGAAAAAAACGGCGGAAGAGGGGCACCCGAAGAGTAAACTTTTAAAAGTAAGTACTGAATGTTATGTCACTTATTTATGTGCAAATGTTTAATAATGAAGAACAAAACATTACTGTTGGCCACATGTCGGCAAAGTTATGTGACATTAGTGATGTTTTTACTAACTTGGTTTTAAAGCCTTTACTTTAAAATATACACCGTTCAATAGTCGACCTTAATCTTACAGAGAATGTGATGATTTTATGGATAATTAAAGTCAGTCATACATCCACAAGCACAACAGTCCTGCAGTCCTGAATATCACGGCACAAGCAGGATTCACTGCACTGTTAATGTTAGCTATGTTATATTGCTGCCTCTGTTCGGTGGTGTCGAGCCAAACGGACTTTAATGTGTGTTTGAACGAGCTGACAGTTCACTCGTTAAGCTGAAAGAAAGATGCTTTAATCACAGCAGTCACACATGTGTCCGCTGTACCATCTGGGAACTCTTCTTGTTTAGCACTCTCGTAATAACACAAACACTAAATCCTCCTTCACTCCTCGCATTCCACCAGTGTGTGAATACGAGAGTGAATGAATAGTGGCATTGTAAAGCGCTCTGGGTGCCTTGAAAAGCGCTATATAAATCCAATCCATCATTATTATTATTATTATTATTATTATTATTATTATTATTATATTCTGAGGTAAGTTGATCTATAGTGTTACATCATATTCTATAAGGATGTTATGTGTTTGTATACTTTCTGCCCAGTTTGACCCATTTAGCAGAAGTCAGCCTGTTTAAGGCTCTGATATCTATTCTGTATGACTTACAGCAGTTATGACATGGTATGATTTTCTCACCCAATAAACAAATATTTAATATATCAGTCTACTCTTCATTTCATCAGAAACAGTTATCACAGCTCGTACATTTGCTTTTTCCACATATATGTAAGCATTGAGCCAAATGTAATAATGCCAACATACTGAAAGAACAATATTTGTCTCTTATATATGATACATCTATATATACACTGTCAAAGATACTTGTCTTTGAGTGAAGATTTAAGGTGACAGGACATATAAATAACTGCAACTTGAATCTTTACTGAAGCTCAGTATTTGACACAGAGTTCAACCCTCCGACTCCCTCCCCCGACCCAAGAGAGACTTATTGCGTACTGGTAAGGTGCCAAAGGGGTATACAACAGGCTATGGTTCATGAATATCCTATGGTACCAGTGGAAATTTTATATATGGGCAAAACTTAAAGGCTGAATGCTACGGTTAGCACGCACCTATATGAGAATGAACTGGCATGGTTTCAGTAGGCTAATAGGGCAGTGTGTAGGGGTGTGTTCTCGGCTGGTAGGGACACAGGTCTGTGCTGAGCTCAGCGGTGACATGAGATCGTTCGACATGGACTCTGGGGGGAGGAGGAAATGGCAGGGCCTTCATGGGAGACCCTGCCAGCTCCAGCAATTAGCGCCAATGAAGGTGGAGCTGGTGAACCAGCTGGCCGTTCCAAAAGCACCTTTGCAGTGCCACAGCGCACTTGTCTTGCAAAGAGTGTAGTACATGCACAGTTTCAGGTCATCTCTTGAGTTGGGATGCCGAAAGAGATACCAACTGACCAGGGCACATTGTTTATGTCTAGGACACCTAAAGAGGTGTACGAATTACTGGCCATTAAATCTGTTCAGACCGGTGTCTACCACCTTCAGACAGACGGGTTGGTGGAGCAGCTGAATAAGCCTTTGAAATCCATGACTCGTAAGATCATATAAGAGGATGAATGCAATTGGAACTGCTGGCTGGACCCTTTGTTGTTTACACTGCCAGAGTTCCCTAGGACTCCATGGGATTGTCTCCCTTTGAATTTCTGCTCAGCAGGAAGCCACATGGGGTGTTGGACCTAAATAAAGAAAACTGTAAGGAAGGGCCAAACCCTGCTAAGAATGAAATTCAGTACATTCTGGACTTGAGAGCAAAGCAATACACACTGGGTAGGTTATCTGAGAAAATGTGCTCTAGGCTCAAGAACATCAGCAGCGCCTGTAAAATAGAGAGGCTGGTCTCAGACAATTTTCAACCGGAGAAAGCTCTTGTATTACACACTTCTTTTAGCTCAAAGTTACTCGCCACATGTCAAGGATCCTACATGGTCACACCCTATATGATAAAACCCAACAAAAATAAAGTTTGCGTAAAGATCAGAGCTACCAGACCAGTTGAAGCGCATGTTCCAGAATCTATAGATTGCAAGTACAATCTATACTTTACTCAATACACATCAGCTGAGTGGTTTCAAATATTTTCAAAACAAATAGCAAACCGACTCAATTTGGCAAAAAAAATCAAAAATCACGAGGTTATACATTTCTTCAGGGTGACTTAGATGTTCTGTAAAACAGTCTAAACTTGTACATAGTCTTCATTGATCTAATGACAAGTTACCAAAAGTTCAAAGAGATCCTACATGTAACCAATGCAGTCACACTACTGCATCCTTGTTATTTCCAAAACTACATAGAATTTTTGGAATTCCATTTTGAGACCCTAACCTGTCATTCACTGCATCATTAATAGCAGAGTAATAGAACTTGTGAGGTGTCTTGAAAGGTCTTGAAAAGCATTTACAAATAAAATGTATTACTATTAATTTAAACTCCACAATGCTGTAAAACATGTCACATATTTATTAACTCCAACTCAAAATGTGATGTTGACCTCACTAAATGGAACAAAATTCCTCTTTGCCTGTATGCACAAACTGCACACAACACTTTGTTGGAAAGCAGAAAATAGAATGTCATTAAAGACTTCTTAGGAATCTTTTTGGTTATTTAATATTTATAATATTGATTCTCTCATTAAACAAAGAATTTTTTTGTTACTGCATAATTTCATATTAAAGTGGTATATCTGGTCAAATGGCACCAAGTGGATGCAGGACTTATTTCTGTTTTTTGGGGGTTTTTTTTTTATTGTTCTGTTTGACTGTTTGAGTGTCTGAAGAGCAAAAGCATGAGACTGGAAATATTACACTGATTAATTTAATTAACAAGTACCCAAAATTAACAGTCCAATTAATAACTGCATTTTGAAAGCCATGTGGTCAGGGGTGGAAATGGAAAATGTTCCTGGAGAAAATTTTGCATCTGCCACAGAAATGTAACACCACATTGAGTTTTGCTCTGTCCTCTAATAAAGGCATTTAGAGCAGACTAGCAGCAACCCACGCTGCCCACGACAGGTCAGGAGTGTAAACTGAACATAGTTTTTTCTGTTCAAATTTAAACCCACCACGAAGGCTTGTGCATTCTTCCAATTTACAAGCCCATCCATAAATTTGGCCAGTGGCAGGAGCTAATTTCCACCCCTGCATGTGGTATGTAATTCAACCTACTGAAGACAGAAAGAAATATGAATTTTACCAAAAGACAGTTTTCACTGTGTACCATCTCTGCAGAAATGTGACTAAAAGCCTGAAACACTGGAATCTGCTCTGTAAAAAGGAAAACATGATACATTATTGTATGCATCTTGCATTTGAAGTCTCCTCTTCACTGCCTCTGAAGCTCCATTAAGTTTAGTTCAGCTCAGCTGTTTTAATAAAACACCAATATTGCTGTAGAGCAGGACTATGTGGGGCTTGGCTCTAAAGACTGCATGAAAAAAAATTACATAACAGAGCCAAAGTTTTGGCACCATGCTTGCAGTTTTGAGCCATCCACTACTGCCAATAGTGTCACACTCGCTCTGACAACATTTCAACATCATTCTTAATAAATAAACAATTCTAGCAGTAACTAACTTATATGTATCTAACACAAAACAAGTTGTTCTTCTCTGCTTTAAAATTTAATTATATTTGAAGTAAAATGCCTGCCACATTTGTGCATTTTATTATTTGATGGTACAGACCAACTCTGAATGCCAATGCACTGCAATCTGTCTTCATGTATACATTTGCCAGCAATTATTTGCAAACATTTGCCAATCTGCCCGAGATTGTCTGCAGTCTGTACAAGTCCAACTAAGACTAGCTGGCAACGGGTTGCCTCTCATCAAGCAACCTGTACAATTGCCTTGCAATTGAAATTGCAAGTAGTTGCACAGTAATTCAGTGTGCAGCACCCTCAACCTCTGGGTGACTGCCTACTTACAATCAGTTCCAGATAGAAAATCAAGTGTTATCACACCATTGTCACAAAGAGGCTGCTGTCCTTCTTTTCCTCTAGTGTCACTGGGGCCCAACCAGCCACAGCCCTGATGGCCAGGAACAACAGGCACTTCTTTCTAAAGATAACTTCAACATGTGGCTCAGAGTCACAAGACCCTGGTAAGCGGAAAAACACCCCATTAAGCAGAGAGTGAGCTGGTAATTCAAACCACGTGTTCTTGGCACTGACAAATACATCTGATCTTTTAGCTTGAGGTTGGCAGAGACTGATTCAGAAGTAACTGTAACTGTAACTGTGAGCCCCTCCTGCATGGCTGAGCTCCTCACCCCATCTCTAAAAGAGATGCCAGCCACCCTTCGGATAAAGCTCATTTCCATCACTTGTATACGCAATGTATAACGGACAGTACATCGTCTGCATCACTGTAGCCGCAGCCGCAATCTGTCTGTTGATCTATCCCTCCCCTCTCTAATAAGACCATGAGATACTTGAACTCCTCCACTTGGGGCAGCAACTTATCCCTGACCCAGAGTGGGCAATCCACTCTTTTCTGGCTGAGGACCATGGCCTCAGACTTGGAGGTGCTGATTCTCATTCCTGCTGCTTCTGTATGAATGTCAAAATTAAATCATGCGCCCCCCAAAAGCAGCCCCAGCAATGGTAAATGCTCTGTTGTATGAGATAGCACAAAAATTAAATTGTAATCCAATCAAAAAATAATTAAATTAATTATCCTAAAAGCCTCAGTGTCTCATTTTTTTTCCATAAATTTGAAGATTTTTATAATTAGTTGGGGGTTTACAAAACAACAACACAGAAAACGTGTACTCCATTACTATAAAAAAAACAAACAAGCAAACATACTACCAAGGTAGTTATGCTAGTGATATAAAAAGTGCTTGGTGCTTTAAGAAAATAAAGAGAAAAAGACAAGAGGGGAAAAAAACCAAAAGAAACTTACAAGCTGTTCAGGCATTTCGTCCAAGGGATAAGCCTGACAATGCGATGCCCCTGAGACCAAGCAAAGTAGGAACCATTGGGTGCAAAGGCCACTGTCCAAGCTTCACGCCCAGACTTCTGGTCAAAGGGAGCAACAGGCACCAGGAGTTCGCCAATGAACTTTGCCTTACCTGGAAAAAGCAATAACATAACTTTTTTTCAGTTATATTCTGTAACAAATGAATGTGCGTCATTTTTCAGCCCAAATAATACACATGAAACTAACTTCTTTATCTGGCACAGACCCAGTTTGTTCACTGGTGCAGATACCTGATTGGCTAATGTGCAAACCATACCATTTGTACAACAGGGGAGGGAGTGGGGGGGGGAGACATGGTTATATTCTCTCAGCTATAATGGGCTATACGCTGATATATGAACTGTCTACAATTAACCTCCGCAGATCCACTATTAACTTTTTACGTTTGGAATTGTACTTTTTTCAAGTCCATTTCTACAGGATATCAAAGTCTACGTGGCAAAGTAACCTTTGGTTAACTTAACTCTTAAATTCCGGATACACAACATACTGGCAGTTTCATAACTGCATTCATCACATAGCGCACAAAATGGAATCTTTGTGCTTTGTGTTCAGGTCTGTACATATATCGGGGTTACTTGGTAAGACCAATATATAAGTTAATGTCAACACATTTTTGCAACAAGTAAAATAACATCAACAATAAAACAAATACTGCATTGTGTACATGAGTGAGTAGATAAATATAACTCCGACAACGTCTATACAGTTATGAAGGTTGTCTTTTTGGGTGCAAGAATGTGTGAAGGTACGTGCATTAAGTAAACCACTAAAGGCCTACATGGGGCTGACGTTTATCAATTCTGATTTTAGGATTAAATAAGACGTTTAGTACCTAACTACGGTTATAGCTAATAAATAAGCAATAAATAAAAGTAATACAGTTAACATGCTAAAGCTACGAGCTCGGTTTATTAGCCATGCAACGTTGGCGTGCAAGCACGCACGTACATCCCTGGGCGGCTATGGTTCTCGCTGTTGTAGGAAGAATGGCCCTCAGCCAGTGTTTGTATCAGCAAACCAGCAACAGGGAAACGCTGCACTAACGTATAAAACGGCTTTATCGTGGATATGCATCAAAATAACCAACCGCACTGAGCTAATATAACAGCAGGGATACATACGTATATAAACCCAAGAAACACTGACAAATAAACGACATCTCTTAACTTAATTAAACTTTGCTTTACCGGTTTAAGCTAAGTAGCCAATAATTCGACATCTTATTTAGTAACAATGTTTTGAAAGTCCACATAGTCTGGTGGAAACAAAAAGTTTTACAGTTTGGCATTAGATAAAAAGCACTAAGACTAAAATACCAGGACATCGTTCAGCGTTCTCACCTGCATTCACAAAAACAACACATGTAAAATGTTTTACTTACCTATATCATTTTCGTTCACAGAGTCTGGGAAGCTTGCCATCTAAATAAGCGCACAGACCTAAGAAAAAGTCGGACACGCACTATGAAACAAAGATGTATGACAGAAATCTGGGTGCGGATTTATACGGCGAATTTTTCGTTAAAAACGTAAGCTAAATTCGGTTAAATCCCTCCGCCAAGCTTCACGTCTGGGGTGGAAAATACAATCTTCGTTTGGCGCGTCTTTTTACTTGAGTACTTCGGCAGTAGACGTTATCTTTGAATCTATAATTATATTGGTAGCGTTTTAACACGTCGCGTTAAAAACTATATGACTCGCTACGCTTTAGATTTCTTACGATCCGTAAAAATACAATGGCTGCCAACTGAACGGTACAAAGGCTGAATAACGCCGTGGGAGGGGTTTCATTCTACGTCAGCACAGTTGCCATGGCAATTTAGCCCCCCCACACACACCCCTTTTTGTCTGACGTGTCCTGCGCATCCAGTCGTTTGACGTTGTCGGCAACTAACAAAATGGCGCATCCGTAACCATCTAATGGAACACTTTTTTCATGATTATGTCACAATTGACGCCACTCACAGACAGCTACTCAGTTTACCAGAATATCTTTAAAAATTACAATATTGTTTTCAATTCATTTCGGTTTTATTTATTTATGACTGGTTGGTGGTGAGAGGAGGAAAACAGGACAAGACATCCTGTAGAAGAGAGCCAGAGATTAATAATAACTAATGATTAAATGGTAAATGGCCTGTATTTGTATAGCGCTTTTACTAGTCCCCCCCTAGGGACCCCAAAGCGCTTTACACACCCAGTCATCCACCCATTCACACACACATTCACACACTGGTGGAGGCAAGCTACAGTTGTAGCCACAGCTGCCCTGGGGCAGACTGACAGAAGCGAGGCTGCCATATCGCGCCATGGGCCCTTAAGTGTCCAAAAGTTGATTCTGTTCATCTGGACGTAGCGTTTCGTGGGAGAAACGTTTCGTCACTCACCCAAGTGACTTCTTTAGTCTCAGCTGACTGCAGGTCAATCTTATAAACAGTACATTTGCATAGCTCCTTAGTTTAAGGAACTG
This sequence comes from Perissodus microlepis, assembly GCF_051167445.1. NCBI lineage: Eukaryota > Metazoa > Chordata > Actinopteri > Cichliformes > Cichlidae > Perissodus > Perissodus microlepis. Next base: position 34,508,843 of record NC_140474.1, on the reverse strand, counting down.
ACCACCCAGCCCATTGTTCTCCAAGAACCCCAACCATTCACAGCCACATCCACACCTACAGCCAATTTAGAATCATCAACTAACCTTTGGCTTCTTCTACTTATATACCTAATAAAATATTCCTAGATTACTATTTGTTTGAATTTACTCAAAAATTGGTTTACTTACTAAAGTTGGATCATATTATTCAGACACATTCACTTCTTTGACATGTTAGATAAGCAAATTAATTTTTAGCTTTGAGAAAGCAAATCGATGGAACTGTAGACTTCCACAACCCAAGTGAGGTGAGGTATATACATCAAGGAACATTTAAATAACCTTCATGACGTTTTCAGTGTTCCCTGGTGTCAGAAACTGTAATTGAAGATATATGTGACCACGGAGTGTCTTCATAGTGTTTACCAATTTTAGAACTGAGTAACTGAGCAAGAAGGGCCATAGTCAAGACGGTGACCATGAACATAAAACTTCTGCAAGGACAGAAAAACCTGCCACAAGAGGAGCCATCTCATCAGCTACAGCCTGTTTGAAGCTAATCCAAATGTTTTTAAAACTAAAAGAGTAAGAGAAAAAAATATTTTAAGATATGAGATCAAATGTTCATGTTTTTGAGCTGAATTACAGGTACTCCATTGAACTCCATGGCAATCCTTCACGTTGTGGTGGCAACATTATGTTTTGAAGCTGGTTCGGACCATCAGTGATGTGGTGAGTGGCCAGAATGACGGAAAGATGAATGCTACAAACACGAGTCCTCTGAGAAACTGGTTAGACTTGAAAATGGGGTATTAGTTCGTCTTTCAGGATAGCGATGACCTAAAGTATACTGGCAACACAAAATGTTACTTTATAGAAAAAAAATCTTTATTGGTTGTGTTAATGTATTCACAAATACAGTTTACAGACAAATCAGGGTAGAAAAAAATTACATAACCATCACAAAATGAGGAAGAAACAAATTCTCTAATCCCCACCTTCTTCAGACACCAAGCAATTGAGCCAAATTGTAAAGTTACTAGTTGTAGCTGTATTCACACATAAATTTCAGAGAGCAGAATTAGTTTGGGATGTTCTCCACAGTTGTCCTTTCTCATATATACACATGGGCATATACATGTATACATTTAGTATGCATTTGTAAATAACCGACTTTTACCCTGCTGGAGATACTCTAGCAATGATTGCACTAGAATATTACCTACAGTATTCACACAATGGCACAATCCACTTCACATGGACTTTGTACTAGCGAGTTGGCAGGTTCAAGACTGGCTAATATAAGATCCAAATGCATTCTTACAAGCACGAGGGTGTGGTGTATGTGCAAAAACAAAAGAATTTGAAATCAAACAATAGACAGAGTTTTCTGTTTTGCATTTGAAAGAACATGGGACCCAGTAAATTTTACCTACTTAAAAGTGTTCAACATGTTGTATGTTTCTTGCTCTCTCTGTATAGTCTTACAGGTGCGTTCATAAGCCCATATGCACTGTAAACAACTCACCAGTATCAAAGTTTTTTTTTTTCTGGCTATCTAATATGACTGATGCAGCTGAACATGTAGGTATGTAAAAAGGATTTCTCAGCTCTTAGTCTACTAGTTAGTATATTCCACAAAAATACATGTTAGAAAATTTCCTTGTATCTGCCTTATTTTAATGGAACGCTAATGTTGTTAATATACACTAAAATAAATCAAATTGATAACATTTAGATTTGATCTGCAAATTTTGAACCATTTTCAACATCCAACATTAAAGTGAAAAATGTTGCTTTAAATTAGTTAACTATAACATAATTCAGTTACAACTGTAATTATATTGTATTTACCTGATTTAAAAAAAATGTACGTAGTAAATATAAGGTTTTTTATGGGATGTTTATGTTTGTTTGGTTCTAAAAACAAAAAATAAACAAAAACATATATATCCTTTGAATTCAGTGTTTTGGAAGACTAATTATTGAGTATAGCATTACAAACATTACAGAAAAAAAGTCTGAAATCAGAAAACCTGATTTGCTATTGCTAAATGGCTGTTTCATAAAGTTCAAATGAAAAAGAAAAGTATTTCTGGTCTCTGTTTCAAATGGGCAATCCATTGTTGCTTCGGTGAAATAACAGATTTTTGTGCTTCTGTTTGTTAAGATATCTAGTGTTAGACTTCCCTGAGGAGGAGAACACAAAGTATCCTTAAACAACAACCAACCATCCTATATAAATCAGATAGACAAGCATTGCCTTCAACTACCCTGTAGGACATTATGCTACTGTTACTATTCCTGTTGTGCACATTATGCTACATTTAATCAGCCAACAGGATTTTGAATGCATTTCCTACGTGTTTTTAGGAAGTGGGTGAAAGGTCAAACAAAAAGCCCATTCAGGCTTCCTGCCTCTTTACAAAACTGATTAAAGCTTTTGTTTATTCAAATTTGACAGTTTGACCTGCATTTTACAGTAACATAATCTACATGAGAAACAAAACAAGGACTACAGAAAACCTCATCTAACACTTCACCTGATTCTCATCTGGAATTTGTCCCTTGAAAATACACCATATGTCCTAACATTGATACTTTAAATTGCTGACTTTACTACACAACAACATAGCCTCATCTCTTAAAGGACCAGCACAGTGTTTGGCATGTTTCTTTCTGTTAAAGCTGTTTTTGTTTTTGCGTTTTGCCCTGGTGCAAAAGAACAAACAAACATTAAAATCAACACTGACATAATATCAACATTTTTTCTAGCATTTCTTTCACCAGGACCACAAAATTCTTTTGTCCAAACACAGTTCTAAAGATAGACCCATTGACATCAGTGACCATGGAAAGGATTACCACAGGTTCTGTATGCTGTGATGTGTAGACAGACATCCATAACTTAAATTCTTCTGTTACATCCATGTTAAGTTATGTTCAATATGGTCTGAAAACTTCCTGTAAGGCACCATGAATTCTTGAGTTTTTGTTTTCTTTTAAAAAACAAACAAAACAAAACAAAATCTGCAATTTTGGAGGCCAAATGCTGCACTAGGTTTACCAGCCAATCTTTATCTATCTGCTACTTGTGATACATCAGGTAGTTTCTTGAAAAAGACAAAACTAGTGAGGTCAATATTGATGAGACACTGACAAACCGAACTTCAAAATGAACCTTTGCAAAGTAATTGGCCAGAACATGCATTTAACACTGCAATGGTCCTTTGAGAAATTACGTATTTGACATCACTGACAAGTAAAGTTTACTCATCATCAAATAATCCAGTAGAGCAGACAAATCCAGAATGGTTTATTTATCAAGCTGCAATTTACTTGCCTTGTACTGTTAGTTTACTCATACAAGTAGGTCCATAGGTATGGGACTTTAAACTCAAACAATTTAAGAGGATTAAGAGAATTACCGCATTGACTGTCTAGTTATCACAGCAAAGTTTATATACAGTCCCACATTTACAGAATCTCATAAATAATTAAAGAAGCTAACATAACTTTAAATGTGTTTTCAAAAATTAGATGACCTTTGCAGCACATGACAACCCCAAGTCTAGAATCTACAGACATCACTAAATGCTGCAATTACTTCCTTGGAAGTTTTATGGTTTCTCAAAGTCAGCTGAGATTTTTGTTAGATGCATCTATGGCATCAATTTGAGAACCCTAGGTGACTTCTTTCTCACGTTATTGCATTGCAATACTGTCAGAAATCTTGACCTTTAACCTTGAGGTTGACGTCATTGAGATTAAAATTTGTCCAAGATTTTTAGAAGATGTACCAAGGGTATCAACTTGAAGCACCTATATTGCATTCACAAACTTCAAGGCCCACCTATCTTCCTGCCCGGCGGGGTGATGACAATACCTTTTACCGTTTAGGGGTAAAAAGCATGCTATGTCAAGTTGAGAATATGTGACCAAGTTGGCTAAATGTATTATTCAATCAATTTTGCAGTATTTGTTTGAATCTGAGAAGACATCATAGCCACACACTTCAGAATTCATTATACTGTTTTTATCAGCATTCACTGCAGTCACCTTCTCAATTTCCTTTTCCCATCATTCTAGTACAAGTTCATCTTGATTTCATCTTCCAAAGGAAAGGATTCTTTTTTCCCCCAGAACTGATCGGGCTCCCCAAGAGGTTTTCTGGCTTTTTCAATTTTGAACTCCCTGTTCTTGAATGTAACCAGTATTTGGACCTTGTTGTAAACCTCTATTCACAATCGTGAAGTAATCTCTTGATTGCAGAGAATGACAATCATAGGCAGATGGCTAGATGTTGTGTTTTTCTAAATCAAGGAAAGAGTACACAACAAGCATCCACTTTAGTTGTCTTCTGTGGCCAGTGAGCATGGCCAGTGCATTCCTGCTTTTTAGGAATGTACCACATCTCTGATATGGTCACTACCAAAGTTCTTGCTTGCTCTGATAGATTTAAGTTGGTTTTTAAGCCAAATTATGGCCTGCTTCCTGTGCATCAAGATCTCTGGACCTCATATTGAGAATACAGGGGAAAAGATGCCAAATATAAGTTCAACCCTTGGAATCATATCTGAATCTTTTATCGGATTACTTTATCATGCAATGATATGAGAACAGGCATCACCTGGTCATCAAACTGGTTGCAATACTTTTGTTAAACCCATTTGTTAAATTAAAGCAGTTACATATTGTTTGATTTCTTTTGTTCTTCCCAACATTACAATTAACAATCCATAATAGGTTCACAGCTACACGTGCAAATAAAAACAGTAGAAAGATGAAGATGAAAATCCCACAAACATTTTTTTCTGTTGTCATTTTGTTCAGCCACCAGATTTCACAAACCCACAACCATCTCATTGTTTATAGAACCATCACTTGTAAATATGCTTTCCTTCAGGAAATAAAGACAAAAAATGATCTGCATGAAGATTTTTGGAAACCTCGCACCTAATTAGGACCTGACTCTTCTGTCACCTACCAGTAACAGGCTTCACACGATAAGGGTGGAATGTGCCTTGGGTTCAAGCTACCAAGGTGAAGCCGTGAACAAGATGAGAACCTTCATCAACTTAACAACATTTCAACATATTGGTTGTTGGTCCTACCTTCCAGGCAGTCAGTCATTTGCTGCTATACACAAATTACAAGTTTTACAAATATGTCTTGTTCAGTGTTCAGTGTTTCCTTTGAGTACATCTTGTTATTTTCACTAGCAATAATTGCTATCCCAATTGACATCGAAGTGAATAATGGACGTACCTCACCAACTAAACTAGGTAGTATTAGCTGATAACTTCCCATCTCCAATGTTGGGTTTCGATCATGTATTAAAAATAAAATAAAACAAGATGGCAACAATGACAAATGCCAAACTCAAGGCCCAAACTCAATGGAGAGGGGTGACTGTGAAGATTTTATTCAAATTTAGTCATTCCTGTCATTTCACCTTTAAATGGCCATAGCCTAAAAGCTCCAAATTTGCATGCAGACTGGGTTAGACAATAATGTATGTGAAGGACTTTGTGTACCAGTTAACCTTATGAAGCCTAATAAGATGCTGATGTTTTCCCTGGCTTGACAGCTTCTAGTTGGTCACCCTGGGTTAATGTTCGAACAGCACAGTGCCTACAGTACTACTGAAATAGACAACAACACAAACTGAAAAATTTCACCTTGCCAAACAAAAAAAAAAAAAAAAGAAAGAAAAAAAAAAAAGTAAACTGCTCCATACCCTGCAACACCCTTATTTCCCAGAACACCATTCTTTAAAAACACAGCCTAATGGTTATTTTGTCCATGGTGACATTTTGACATTTAGGCAGCCACAGACAACCACAATATTTGTACACCAAAAAAATTCAGTTACATAAAAAGCTAAATATTACAATGCTTGAGAAAACGAAGTAAAAAAAAAAAAGCCCTACATGGTTTAGTGTATATAAAGATGCATGTTCACACTTTGGATTTGAAATGCCTAGTATGCTGTAGTACAGGACTGGAGAAGGGTTTATATGGAAAAAGCTTCACTATGCTAGTATTCCTCCACAGTGGATTAAAAGAAGTCATCAACAAATACTGTAAGGAATAACGTGTGTTCCTTTATGTTCAAAATGATATATCAATAAAATGTTAGAACACAGAGATTATGCATTTACAAAGTTTTTGCCCAGTGGCTGGGAACAGTCTGATTCCTCTTTCAGGGGTGGGCAGGGGTGTCTTAACTCTTCAGATGATTTGGACAGGAGCAAGTAGGAACAACACGAGCTAGAAAACCACTGCCCATGGGTGATGCTGTAGTCACCTTGGAAACCGATATGGAGCAGCACGGGAGGATCTGAAAAGCAAAGAGTCTAGATGATTATGATTTTATACCAAAACAAAATCTGTGCCTTTTTTTCCTTCTTTTTTTAAAAGAAGCTTTTGAAAAGTCCAAGTGATCACAGAAGATCACATTCAATATCTTTTATCCAATATTTCTATCATCGCTCTATGTCTCCAATCAACCTGAGTGGTTTCTTTGATATAATCATTTTCTAATTTCTCATCACTCCCAATGAAAATATTAAAATGTTTTCAGCTCTGCCACCTCCTGCCCAGCCTCCTTTTTGTTCGTGTCAACATTTCAGAAACATACACCATAGCAGGTCCCTTTCTCTGCACTGCTATCCTTTTGTTACAAGTCACCTCTGATGCTTATGCCTACCCACGCCACACTGCCTGCATTCTTCTCTTCACCCCTCTTTTGGACTCTATGATATGGGCTCAAATTGTGGTCATAAATATTTTGTACTTGTAAATCAGTTTTGTATTTGTAAATCAGGATTTGTATGTGTAAAAAGAATTTGTGTGTGTGTAAAAAAGATTTGTGTGTGGCCAAAAAATGCCTGTGAAACTCTCGCACTCAAGTTTCAAGTTACAAGTACGAATTTTGACTCTATTTTTCTTCCTTTCATCTGATTAGTCAATGTCATGTCAATCACAAATTTAACTATCCAATCAGAGAACAGATGGGTTTGTCTGTCGGAGGGGCGCTTTTTTGAACTGCAGGTCCTTGAAGGGTAATACAGTTTGAAGCTGGAGGATCTCTATATAAATATCTGATAGAAGCTAGGTCCCGTAACTTTCAGCAGCTGTTGAACGGATAAAGTTGTGCTATATCAGTGGTTAGAAATACCATTATTACTTTAGGATTAGTTTAACACAAAGTCAGGGCTGACCCGGGACCATTGCTGTGAGTCACAGTGCGCAGCATAGAGGTCCTTTCACATCGGACGCAGGATGTCCTGCTAATGCTAACTAAAAGCCAAGGATCCAGAATTTGTTGTGCTGGCTGTTGAGCTCTGTGGGTTTTTGCAGCAGCTCTACCTGTACTAGATGCACCTGCTCCTTGTCGTTTCTATCTCAGACTTTATGTCCTCTACAAGAGTTTCTGTTTTTTTTGCTAGTTCTTCAAATGTTCAATAAAAACATGTATGCTCACGAAGAAAGCTTTGTAACTATCCCCACTAGTGAAGACTGTCATTTCCAAAACACTGCCCCCCCACCCCGCGGTCCGCAGCGCTGTTGAAAAGGCTCTGGAGGTCCCTGTATTAAGCACATAAACCTGTGACACAAAAATCACCAAACTGAGACCACCACAGACTGGTTTTTTTTCGTGGTGATGAAGGAAAACGCTGGGCTGGCATGCAAAAGGGCATTTATTCCCTTCAAGGACCTGAAGCTCCATAAAGCACCCACCTGTTCTCTGATTGGATAGTTAAATTTGTGATTGACATAACATTGGCCAATCAGATGAAAGGAAGAAAAGTAGGGTCAAAATTCGTACTTGTAACTTGCAGAGTTTCACACGTATTTTTTTTTGGCTAAGTCCACACACAAATCTTTTTTTACGCACACACAAATTCTTTTTACACATACAAATCCTGATTTACAAGTACAAAATATTTATGACCACAATTTGAGCCCATACTATGACACTTTACATGGATCTGAAGTATTTAATTTAATTCAGTCTCTCCAGTGTATACCTCCATTTTACCAGGAACTCTTCCATCTGCTTCTTACTCCCACTACCGATCATAATATCATCACATACCACCCCTACCTTTAACCCATATGTCACTCCTATTGCACACCTCCCCACATATGTCCTGCACCACCATCACGTAGTTCTCTCCCACTCCTCTGCACATCACCCTTGATCTTGAGAGTCCGTAACAGTATTCCTCTCGAAGAAGCATCTTTTTTTTTTTATCCACCTCTATCCTTGGCAGTCCTTGTAAAGACTGAATGCTCCTGTGGAGGTGCTGGTGTTTCCCATTATGGGTGAGAAGAAGCAGTTGTGCATGTGTCATTTTGGACACAGGTCCCACCTTTCAGGACAGTTGGATGCAGATACCACTGCAGATGACACTTATTTGTCCCCATGCAACTGGAAATGTGGTCACAGAACATCTTCTCCATCATGATTAGGTGTGGGTTAAAAAAAACAAAACCACAAAAAAAAAGATTTACCCGATTCAATTTTTTTTTAGTTTGAATAATGCGATATCGATTCATTAAATCCTGAATCGATTTTTAAATATAAATGCATTTTGCCAGAAATGCTAGAAATCTCAGGTTAAAGCTCACAAAACTACTTGCACAACCGCCAAAGAGCTAAAACAGCACGTGAAAGCAAGTAAAAGGTTTCGGCACAAAGATCTAAACACACTCGGCGGCAGAATTGCCGTCGGGTGCTGAAAGCTGACATCTCACATGAAGCTGCAGGTTTCCTCACTCTCCAACCAAAATTCACTGAACCAGCAGCAAAAGAAGATCAAAACTACGCTTCATGTTTGATAAACATCGTCATTAGTTCCCTCTTACTTTTGCTGCTCTGCTTCCATCATGATAAGATTGCGCTTCGTGCACAGCTCTCTCTCAGTGTGTTTCAAGAACAGTTTTCTATAAAAAAAATTTCTCTGTTTCTTTATTATTCGCTTGCTTATTACGCACCAGTCTACTGTTGTGTTCAGTGCCGTCAGCCGCTGTTTTGCTTTTGTTTGTTTTTTTCTACTTTTTAATACCGAAGAAATGTAAACTTTTACAAGTTATGCCAAATTGCAACATGCTTAGCTATGTCTCCAATAAAACTTCAGCACTTCAGCAGCAGCAGTTAATGTTCATATGTTGATTTATGGTTTTCTTCAGATTTTGATCTATTGCAGAATATTTATCTGCCATAATAAGCGAGGCCAGCAAAATCTCCTTTATATTTTTCTGTGTTTTATCCTCAGTTACTACCGTCTCACATTATCAGCTTTGGTTTTTTATACATAGATATAATTCTGATCATTTATCTGTACATATCCATATTCTTTTAGAATATTTATGACTGTCGGAGTCAAAATTGAATCAAATCTGGATCAAATCAGTTATAGAAATTGAAATCGATGCCCAGCCCTAATCATGATGCAGGATATATAAAGTGGCCACTATACATAGACTCAGAACTGTAAAAATAACAAAAGATTATCTTACCATGATATTGTCTCACTGCGTTTTTCAGTTTCTTCCTGAGTGTTTGCTCTTCTAGGCTGGCCATCTTCTTCTGGACACACAAAAGTAAATGAACAGTTACATGCGCACCTAAAAAACTTAAAAAGTGCTCTAACATTCTCACACATTTATACTTCGATGGATGCACTGAAGAGCAACTCAAGGCTAGTATATTACCCAAGGATATATAACCTGTGATTAGTAGAAGACCTGCTCTACCTCCTGAGTTACCAGTCTAAATTTTAGGTAGGGTTAGGGCAAGACGGACAACAGTGTTCCCAAACAAAGGCAAAACAAAATTGGCTACTCATTTTTCATTTCATGCTGAAAAATCAAGCTGCTGCCAATCATATCCTTTTCAGGTGGTAAATATGACAGTACTTTTACTGCATTAATCAATCAATCAATACAATGACAGAGCCTGTACTGTGTTTTACAGACAGCTGAAGATACTCCTGTGTCCTTCTCTTGACTACCTCCTGTACATGTTTTTCATTTGAACCAGACATTATGGTCGTACCGAAGGACATGTTGCATCAGGTCCTGTGTCAGATTTGCTTTTTCACATTAAAGGAGTAGTTTGGTTCCTTTGTGACCTTTATGCAAGTATCCACACACAGCTGAGTTTGGAAAAGAAGACAAATTATGTCTAATGTGGTCAGAAGTTCAGTTTCCTGTCAGAAAGTTATTTAGGTTTTTAAAACCTTTTTTGAAACTGGCTAAGACACATTTTGCCGCCAAACCCAAATATGCCAAAATATTACATTGCTTAAGTTCTGTACCAGTCCTCTTCTGAATTTCCGAACTGGAACTATGCCCACCACAAAGTTGGTTAGGACTAATTCTTTAAAACTAAAATGTGGCTCAGTTACTTATCTTTGTGTTTTAATGCAAGGATTGAAAACACAGAATCACTGTTAGGGTGCTTTATGCTTTAACCATTACTCTCTCTCTCTGAGATCTGACCTTTAAGCTAGATCAGTCAGGAAACACTCCTCTACATTATAGCATGAAACCCATTAGCATTGTATGGTTCACATGATTTCTTACCACAGTGGTGTCCTTCTACATCATCAAGAAGATTGGCTGTAGAGTTGGCTGTGCCCAATCTGGAAAGGAGTTTAGTTAAGAGCCACAAAACTCAGACCTTGCAAGCCAGATCAATCTCTCAGAGTTCATGGACTCACAAACATGGAGAAATAAATGCAATTATGGAAGCTTATGCATGGCTAGCAATAATATGAGAACCAAAAACCTTGGTAACAATGGCACAGACTATGGAACTGCTTTTCTCAGAATATGACAACAATGATGGTGCTTAGCTCCTTATGAATAACACTGGTCCACCAGAGGTGGCAAAACTGCACATCTGTCACTTCAGTAGATGGTTTTGTAAAAGTACTGATAAAAAAGTACAGCCTCTGAAATATCCAAAATACAGTAAAAATGCAATTTAAAAAGTAGCTTATTGAAGGACATATCTACCAGCTATTACTGAGGACAGCTAACAGAACCTTATGCCATGTTAATATACCAATAAAATGATATTATTGGAATACAAACATTATGGGAAAAAAAGCTTAGAAAAAACAAACAAAATTTAACAAATGCCTGTCCTATTAAGTGAGTATACTCATGGGTTAAAGTGGGATTCAGCAGGTGTGAGAAACCTAAGATCAATTGTAGTGGTGCAGCAAGGAGTAACTTAGAAATCATTCACAGTGATTTCTGTTGTGTGCTCCAGCAGATTATTTTGTATACAGCCTGTGGTCATCTAACCTGTGCTGCTCTAAGTTTTATTGTTCTTTTTGGTTTCAACTGAATTCAGCAAGATACAAGCATGTGTTACATGAGCTATCATGATTGATTTCCAAACTCTACACAGCATAAATCTAGTATAAAGGTCAAATTCACTGAATTAATCATCAGTTTAAATTTAAAATGCCTGTTACAGTGACCATGAACAACACAGATGCCTACAACAGTCCAACATAGTGCATTACTTTAAATATTACCACACTACTGCAAACTAACTGTTTTGCCTGCACTAAACTACCTCGTACTTTCATACAACCTCTGAATAACCTCTGAATAACCTTTGAATAACACAAAGCAAGTGGGATGTGGTGGTGGTGGTCCAGTTTGGTGCTGAGGATGTCTGGGATTATGGTGTTGAACACCGAGCTGTAGTCCACAAAGATTATCCTGATGTAGCTCTTCATGCTCTCCAGATGGCTCAGTGCTCTGTGAAGGTTGATATTGATGGCATTGTCCATGGACTGATTTGCTCTGTAGGCAAAAGGGTGGAGACACTATCTGCTCGAAACACTTCATGACTACAGACATGAGGGCTATAGGTCTGTCATTTTTGAGATTGTCTATACCAGGCTTTTTGTGGATGGAAATGATGGTGGAGGCCTTCAGACAGGTGGGAACAGTGGCATGAATCAGGGAAAGGTTGAACAATCTGGTGAGGATGCCTGCCTGAGCTCCTCTGCAATTTTGAGGCTCCTGTTGGGGGGCTCTGGCCTTTGTATTTGGTGAGGGCTTGGATTCCTCTCCACACCTGTTAGGAGATGTTATCAGTAAGATGGCCTCCACACTCTCCTATAGGCCCTCCTTCGCCATTTCGATGCCCCTCCTCAGGTTGGCTCTGGTAGTGCTGTCCCTCAGCCCGAGTTACGAATTCTGACCAGAGCCTGTACTTCATTTGTCATCCAAGATTTTCGATTAGGAAAAATGCAAACAGTTTAGGTCACTGTCGCATTCTCTACACTTTCTTTAATGTAGAAAAGGACAGACTAACTAACTGTACTGCCTCACAACATGAAATGGAACCTTTTTAAAAATACAAGAATCTCAGCCTGACCACATTTACATAAAGGATACGAATGATGCTTCAGGAGTGTCCTCCTTTTTGACTTTCTTCTCTTTGTCTTTTCTGAAAATGTTCTGGCAATTTCAAACAGCTTCTTTCTTGTTGCTGAAGGTGAAAAAAACAACTTCCTGCTCCATTAATCAAACTACAAAATGACTATAAATACTAATCAATCAATCAAGGCTTTATTCGCCACGTGCAGGTTGCCCTGCAGTGAAATAGGACCCCCCCCCCGACCTTACACACACAACACAGACATCACATGGGGATACAGGTCGGAGATCGGTAGCGTTACAGAAAAACACTGAAATATACACTACAATGGGAAAGTACAAGAGGAAAAAAAGAGACCTCTACTCATGCTGGGCTCCTGGGAGGACAGCAAGAGAACAGGAAACAAAAAAACTCCTCTGCACAAAAAAGCACATAAATGTCCACAGCACAACATTATGGAACACGTGACAAGCCACAGGGTCGGGTGGGGGGGTGAGGAGTAATCCGAAGCAAACACAGCAGCCATCCTGCTAGGTAGGTATTGCGAAACAATAATACTACTGTAAATCAGCAGACTTACATTTGCCCATGTGTTTGAGTTTGTCTCTGAATGCATCATCTGAGATGGCCTCCATGGAAGCTCCAGAGTACTGGTCTCCTGCACACATACACAGAAGCACTACCACACAGTACACTTATGCATCTGAAGATCAAATATATCAAACGTAAATATGCACAGTGTGATATATTGAGTGCAAATTTTTGATGCAGCTAACACAGTGAATGCACAAACACATAAACCAGTACTCTGTACAATTTAGACAGAGCTCAAAGTAGCTTAGCAGAGAAATCTTGATGAGTGATATCTACCTGTGGAATTCTCCAAGCTAGTTGAATGATTGGACTTTGATTTCTTTGACTCATACTTCAAGCGATCTAAAAAGAGAGCAGATGTTATGACCACTAATGTTTGTTGCCCAGATGTGACGAGCTCTAGCATAAAAGTAATATGACCCAAATTTAAATTCTTAATCTCAGTTTCTGCTGGGAAAGGCAAACTGTTAGAGCTCTGGCACATTGTAGAGTAAATGCAGCAACTTCTTGTGCAAATCTTTCACAATAAACGTACAGAGATAGATCCCACTACTTATAGTGAACTATTACTAAGAAGTTGACTTTTCATGAATGCTAGCCACCCCAAAATAAGTTTTGTTTTGTTTAATGAACACAGATTTCTTGTTTTGGGGTGACTGCCAAGCATATGCAGATGTGTTTGAGAGTTCTCCTTTTTCAGATTTTGGTTCCAGCATTCTCTAGACTTGGTAGCTTTAGCTTTTTTGTTAATACTGTGTTGTATGAGAGCAAACCTTTAAATTTTATTACTTTAACCAAAGTAATAAAAACAAACCAAGCATAATACTTAAGCATAAAAGCAGACCCTGGCAATAACAAAGCAAAATAAAACAAGAAAAAAAAAAAACAGTTTTCTGCATTGTGCAGTTTTCTTTAAACAATTATGTTTACATTCAGTGGTCCTCAGCAAAACACAATGTGTGCTTTCACAAAATCCTGCAAATCATGTGCTATCTGGTGGCAGATGGTTGCATAACATTTATGACAATAATTTACAGGCATTGGGCATCAATTAAATTTTTAACAATTAGATTAGACAACTAGTCTGGTACCGACTAGCCATGATTAGTCAGCAAGTCAACTACTCGCCCACGTCACTATTTAGTATTAGACAAAGGTAACTGGATTGAATACAAAATGTGAACTTAAATTGTGTTTTTATTCATTAAGGGAAAAAAAACTACCTTGCCCTATGTGAAAAAGTAATTTAAATGATAAATTAACTGTCATTAACCACCTTTTTGGAAAGTTGAGTTCAATTTCGCTAGGCCTAACTTACCAAGAACCTATCTGGCAAAGTGAAACAGGCTATGCAGGCAACACAACACATAATATAATCTAAAGAAACTTAAGAATAGATGAGAAAAAAACACAAGTGATATCTACTAGTCTGGAAAGGGTTGCAAATCTTTACCAAGCATTGGCACTCCAGCAAAAGACAGTGAGAGCCATTACCCACAAATGGATATAACCTGGAACAGTGGTGAACCTTCCTAGTAGTGGAAGGTCTACCAATGCTATTCCAAAAGAGCATCAACGGTTCATCCAGGAGGTCACAAAAAAAAGAAAAGAAAAGAAAATACACTAAAGGAATTCAATCCTTACTTTCACTGAACTTAACTAGTTGACTGCTCATAATTCAGCACTAAGAAAGAGACCAGGTAAAAACTCTGTCCATGTAAGAGTTCCAAGGCAAAATCCACTGCTGACCAAAAAGAATGCAAAAGCCTCTATTCCACCATCACCTACTTAGCTGGACTTGACTTTCTGTTCTTAGGGTTTTCCATTACGTAGGTAGTATCTAGCTTCCAGTCGAGCAAGACATTGTTAGCTCTTGCCGCTGAGTTGTTTTTATCTTCTATTTTAGGCATATTTGTGTTTTGTCAGCCTCCTGTGATTCCTTCCCCACTCAATCGTGGGTTTAACTCTAGAAAAATCGTCAATGATTACGTTTTTAGTGGATTAAGTCCATCAATAAGCAGTTACTTCACACGTCTGTCTCGTTAAACCATCACACTGGAAGTCCAGTGAAGAGGTGCAAACGTTTACCATCAGTTTAGCAGCAGCTATACCATCACCTCAACGTCTTGTTGTGTTGTTTGTGTCACATACAACAAAGAACTTTCATTCTGCCTTGGTCGAACAAACCCATCCACATTCAGGTGGATCATCCAAAACCAAGTAGAGCAGAGTACAGTCAAGTCAAGCCGAGTAGGTGCTAGTGGAAAAGAGGCAAAAGGCTTATCTCAGAATTGGCAAAAAATTTCCGTAAGGATTTTGGGAAAAAAAATTCTGTGGCTAACAAGACAAACATTGAACTTTATGGAAGATTACATCCGATTACATCTGGCGTAAAACTAACTGCACTTCATGAAATAAACAAACAAGTCATATTAGCAATATGACATGGTTGTGGTAGTGTGATGGGCTAGGTGCACAACACTGTAAAAGGACTTGACAGCTCTTCAGTATTAACAGTATCTTATTAAGTATTTTTTAAATTCCAATACATCAGGTAAGTACAATAAGATATAAGACGAGGCAGTGCAACTCACAGGCTCATGTTGACATTAATGGCAGAATTTTTCTGTGTATACTGTGAACAGGAATACCTTTCTCTAAGGCAATGAGAAACTCGTGGTTGCGTTGTAGCTCTCTCATAAACTCTTCGTTCTGCAGGAACAGCGCGATACGCTCATCTTCCAGATACTGTTTCAGTTTCTTGTCTTGCTCTGTAGCTGCTGTTGTTAAACCAGGACCCCCAGTGGTTCCGGCAGCAGACCCAGAACCAGACTGCACTGTCCACTGACTTAATGAAGAAACTGACGAGGAGGACGGTGACAGCTGAGACAGACTGTTCTGAGAGCTCTGCTGAGAAAAAAAAAGGATTAATGTATGTATCAATCTAGTACTCAGGATTACTATTATTTTGTCTAAACCAGTGGCACCAATGCCAAAAATGCAAAAAAGACCAAAACAAAACAAAAAAACCCTTTATGAAATCCCTGTGACTGTTCGTCATTACATCATAGAACCATGTAAAAAAGTAATCAAAATAATAACTGAAGCAGAAAAGTGCATGAAAAACAAATTTTGTACCAGCACTGGCCACAAATATCCATCCATCCATCCATTCATTCGCTTCCGCTTATCCTTTTCAGGGTCGCGGGGGGTGCTGGAGCCTATCCCAGCTGTCATAGGGCGAGAGGCGGGGTACACCCTGGACAGGTCGCCAGTCTGTCGCAGGGCCAACACACAGGGACAGACAACCATCCGCACTCACATTCACTCCCGCATTCACACCTAGTGGCAATTTGGATTATCCAATTAACCTATCCCCACAAAGTGCATGTCTTTGGACGGTGGGAGGAAGCCGGAGTACCCGGAGGGAACCCACGCAAACATGAGGAGAACATGCAAACTCCACACAGAAAGACCCTGTCACAAATGTATTGTAGAATAAACTAAGAGGTAGATGTGAAGAAAAATTGATGGAAAAAATATTGTGCCTGTGTGTTAAATGCAGGTCTATAAATCAAGTGAGGATGAGGCGGTAAAAGACAATGGGGAGGATAAATACTAAATAAACAACACACTAATTCACGTAAAAAACAGAGTAGCTGTTTGGGGGGGTCTAATTTTTAATCAGGGTACACAGGTGTGAACAAAACTGTTGATCATTTTCCACTAAAGAAAAAAAAAAGTTCAGTGGTGACAGAAAAAAATGAAATAAAATTCTAATTTTATTATTATTATTTTAAATTCTAAAAGTGTGAATTTGGTTGTCTGTCTCTCCGTGTTAGCTGTGCGATAGCCTGGGACAAGCTTCATATTCACAAGAATTTCAGAAAGTTTACTCTGACTTTGAGACCAAGGTCACTGAGAGTCAAACTTGTTCAATACTTTTAGTAGATGCACCTGTGGGATCTATTTGAAAATTCTCGTCACACACTTGACACACCAATGGTGTCAATTTGAAGCTCTTACATCACTTTGTTCTCAAGTTATTGCATTTACAAACTTGAGTGTCCACACCGCCCAGTGGGGTGACGATAATACCCCAGCAGCCTTTAACAGTCGAGGGGTAGAAATGAAGCAAAGAAAAAAAAACATTGAACCTACAGTGAAAAACAGAGGAGGCATGGACATGTTCTGGGGATGCTTTGCTGCATGTGACACAGGGTGTCTTGAATCTATGCAGTGTACAATTAAATCTCCAGACTATCAAGCCATTCTGGAATGAAATGTCATGCCCAGTGTCAGCAAGCTTTATCTCGCAGGTCATAGTCCCTCCTGCACTTTCCTGCTCGGTCAGATTTTAGTTACTCCTCAGCCTCCTTGAGTAATAACGATACTTGTAATAAACATAGCCCATTTACAACTTCAGAGGCCAGGATTACTAAACTGGAGATCCAGCTCTGCACTCTTGAAAAATCTGTAGCTAGTTTGGTGCTGCTCTATAAAAAGGCTTCCATAAAGCTAGAACATCCCACTATTCAGCACTGATTGAAGAAAATAAGAACAACCCCAGGTTTCTCTTCAGCACTGTAGCTGAAAGGTTTCTCTTCAGCACTGCAGCCAGGCTGACAAAAAGTCAGAGCACTGTTGAGGCAACCATTTGTTTAATGTTGCCTAGTAATGACTTCATGAACTTCTTCACAAAATAAATTTTAACCATTAAGAGAAAAAATTACTCATAATCTCACAGACTTAACATTATGTACCAAAATATTTATTTAGACTGTTTTTCTCCAATTTATCTCTCTGAGTTAACTTCGGTAATTACTTCCTCCAAACCATCAAATGAATTACTTCCTCAAAAGCCATCACTTAACCTAGCTGCCTTTCCTTTTATCTGAACATTTTTTTGAAAGACTTATTGTAAACTCTATTGTAAACTGATCATCTGCAGAGAAATCGTTTATTTGAAGAGTTTCATTCAGGTTTCAGAGCTCATCAAAGTACAGAGTACAGCTTTAGTGAAGGTTACAAGTGATGCTCTTATGGATGGCATTACCTTGGCCTCCAGTAACACTGTGAGGAATTGCGGAGGATATATTGTTCAATGCACACATTAAACAAATATGTAAGACTGCTTTCTTCTATTTGCACAATGTCTCAAAAATGAGACATATCCTGTCTGAGAGTAACAAAGAAAAACTAGTTCATGCATTTATTACCTCTAGGATGGACTACTGTAACTCGTTATTACTCTGAAAGGTGTTCCCTGTTATGGCCCTCCTAGCTGATAGTAAAATTTCAGGATGAGTTGACGGTTTCAGAAAACCCCCTATCAGGACTGCCAGTTTAACACCTTGAAAGGTGTAATTAGCACTTCTAAACTAGAGGATCCATCCAAAACGTTGAGATGGTGCGATTCTGACTTTGTACTGAACAAAAGTGATGACAGATTTAAAAATTGGACCCTCAGGTGCCTCACATGCTATAAATCATTTCTCCACAAGGAGTCATTTAAGAGTTTTAAAGCTTTAAAATTAGTACGGTTTAGAATAAGTTGACTTTTACAAATTCCTACAAGTCAGACATTACTTTAACCAAAAATTTAAAAAACAAATGCCCTGAGTGGTTATAATGTGGGATTTTTGGTGGTTTTCCTGTCATTAATGAAACCAGCACATTGTAATAAAGTGATTTCCAGACTTTATAATGGAAGTTGTCTCAACAAGGAAATATGGACTATATAAGGAAGAAGTGGGAGGCTGAACTGAGGCTCCAGCAGAAACCTGGGAAACCGTATGGCAGCTTCATTGGACTTTCACAAATACATGGTGAGAGTTCTATTGGAAGAACACTGAGATTTTTCTTCACACCCATTCAGAAAAGACATCTGGGCAGTGGAGATGTCAACTGGAGACGTTGTGGGACTAGAGGAGGCCCTCATGGTCATATTTTCTGGGAATCCCGTATCATTAGAGGTTACTGGAAAGAAATCCACAATAACATCGAGAATGTTTTTGGTGTTAAGAATCCTTTTAAATGCACTACTATGGATATGGGTGATGTACTACAAAATTTATTGCCATTACAAGAAAATGGCTGAAAGTTTAAGCACCTACCATTGAAGAAAGGGTTGCTATTGTGCAAGAAATTTACATAATTGAAAAGATCGCAAGTTTGGGTAGGGTTCATAACATACATTTATAGAATCTGGTCAAAATGGTCTCCACCCACACACCCTCCTTATAACTATTGTTTGTACCAGGGTAACTACTTTTCAAGTAAGCCACTACAGTTTTCACTGTTTCCGTTTGGCTTGGGTTTTTTTTTTTTTTAATGTTTGTGATGCTTTTAAAGCTGTCTTTGCATCAACAAAAGAAATAAAAAGAATATCACAAAAAAGAAAGTGAAAAACAAACTTTTCTGTGATGAAAATGTGACAACGAAACCTGCAGTTTCAGAATCTGTGAGAGGTTGGATTTCAGTACCCGACAGCATGTCGGGTGAACGATCAGCGATTTGTGTTTACATCGTTTTGTGGATTTACCTGCTCTTTAATTGTTTGCTGTTTGGTGGTTGTTTAAATGGTATTGTACGCTTTTAGCTGAGATTCTGACATTTCTGTGGATACCAAACGTCTATATTTAAATAACATATCTGGCGATACATCCGTTGCCGGAAATTTCTTCCTATTCCTGTTAGCCAAACATTTCTGATGTGGCTGTCAGAACACAATCTTCTGTCAGTGAAGACTGACACACTACGTCCTTGACAACGTTCTTGACTTGGATATGTTATGAAGGTGTTTTCTTAACCAACAAATGCAATTTTTCTTTTTAAGCATGTCCCAGATTGTTAATTCAGCCACCACTTAAGGCTTTTCTCTGTCTCTGATAGGTTTATTTTGTTTTTGTTTGTTTAACTACATACATATTACAGTATCACAAAGCAAGCAAACAAAAAAACAAACAAACAAGGCCAACATAAGAAAAAGACATTAATGGTATTAACAGTATTTAACAGTAAGAAAAAAAAAGGAGCCATCTCGTGAACGCTTGGGAAAAAACAATCCCATTTTTACCTTAATGTTGTCTAACTGCTGTGGAAGAATCCGTAAAAAATCATCAGGGAGATTTCCAAGCAATGGAGGGTTCCAGTTACGGTAGCTTCTGACCTGCTGGTGAGCTGAAGGAGGCTGGGCTTTAGATCTAGGAGAGTCCATGGAGTAACAGGACAGATTAGTAAATGTACCAGGTGCATTTTCAAGTTGTCTCTATCTGAAACTATTATTAATTATTTAAATCCTTTATATGGTGCTCTCACAATAATAACTAGGGAGTGCTAGAGACAAGAAACATCTATTTTTCCCCATATATCTCAACAGGAAAATGATGTTATGAATGAGAAAATGCCTGGTGAGTGTTTGCAAATGTGGCCTAGACACAATCTATAATACTGTCAAACAATTAAAACAGGCTAATTCGATTTTAAGATGTGCCAACTCTTTGCTTGGTTTAGGTCTTTAAAGCATTGTCAGTGTTTGCATATAACATACAATCTTATGCTGCCTTTTGTTCAAGTCACAAAAGGTGCTGGGCTGTATGGTATTGTCTGTCGTCACCCCATAACTATTTACATATCTCTGCATCATTGTACTGCAGTAAATAATCTTTGGATGAATTATCATAGCTGCTGATACAGATGTTAAAGGAGCAGCACAGGATCTGACCCACACTGGCATTTGCATGGTGCTTTTATAGTTTTACTATTGAACTACTTGTCTAATCGACAATTAGCCTAACATGTGTCTGTTTGGACTGTGAGAGGAAGTCAGAAAAACCAGACCAAACTCCACACAGAAAGGCCCCAGCCAAGCAGGACATTCACCTCACAACAAAAAGGTTCTACGAATTCCCTGTGACACTGTCCTTCACATATAGTGGTAACTGGGGAAACACCTATGCTGATTTTCCTTTTTTTAAAATGGCCACTTAAAGCAATGCATAAAGTCAATAATAGTTACAAAGTTTCACATTGCAGTAACTTTTCTCGGCGGCACAAAGCGTCAGAGAAAATTTCTTCTTCAATTGCATGGACCAGGGTCTACATGAAAAGGAAGATACTTTTACCCCACAAAAGACCCTCCTCAGGGGATACACTCTCTGAAAGGAAAGGACTCTTATGGGGGATGGCACTGCTTTTGTGTCAGTTTGCGTAGTTATTCTGCTACACAGATTGAAGGACTAAGGGTATTCAACGTACATAGACAAGTGCAATCCTCCAAAAAATAAATACATAAAAAATTTTTAAAAAAATTAAAAGAATGCATCTCCTTATGTGGACGGTATGTGTTGGTCAACTGCTGGTTGTCTGAAATGTAGGCCTGGAAGAAAAAATAAGGTATCAAAAGGAAACAACAATAAGGGGAAAAACAAAACATCAAAAGATCAAAAACACAAAAGGAAAACCACACAACAGCTGTACTGGGCCGTTTGTGTTTAAACACTGCAAATTCAGGGGTTGGTTCCTTCAAAGGACTCAGCCTACGTAGACCATGTCCTTTGTCCTTGAACAAAGCCTTTGTACTTTACAACTCTCCACAGTTTGCTGAAGGACAAAAGCACAACTAAGGTCACCAGTATAATCTCTGGTTATACATTGGTTGCTTCACTCGCCACCACATGATCATCACATAGTCACTCCGGTATGCCCGCTGTTAAGGCATAGGAAGGGACTGCAGCATTCTCCTGAATGATAGGTGGCGCCACTCACACAACACTGTGAAATAGTTGCTGAGACAGGAAGGGGAAGTCAAACCTGGAAGACTTTGCCCTTGGGGAAGGACAAAAAAAAAAAAAAACCAAAAAAAAAAAAAACCCTACTCGGCCACAGTGCAACACACCAGTTACAAAAATTGAGAGGTGCTCAACCGACCAGCGTGCCAAACGTCAAAATCGGTGTATGACAGCCACGACAAGAGGCATGCAGCGAGCATAAAAACACTGTAAAGGCCCCGCTTTGGATGAACACAACTACAACTGTGGCCAAGTTTTGGTAGACGTACAATGTTTATTTGTTTCTTTGCCACTTATTTAGATCATTTTTTACGTTTCTATTATACAGTCAATAAAAATTAGAAGGATTTCATTGGTTTTAAAACATTTTTATTAGCAAATAACATGATCATATATACATATATGGAAGCTGTTTGTTCTTAATCTAAAACACCTCGAATACACAGCACAGAGGCATTGTTTGCTCTAAATATGTGAAATTGTGAAAATAGCAACACTGAAGTGACTGCAACGACTGAAACACCCACCCAGACAATTAAATGCTTTAATGAATACTGAAGATATTTTGAGATATTTTAGGGACCCATGTCCACTCTGAAAAATGTGTCTGCATTGTGATATTACAGTGAAACTGACCATTAACCTGGGAAAATGTTATCACTTCACTTTTTTGTTATAACTAGAATCTGAATTCTTGAAATATGGACTCATGTTGATGAGTCACTGTGACCTTGACTTTTGACCTAGAAAAAAAGACAATTTATCTTTGAGTCCAAGAGACATTTGAGCCAAATTTGAAGAAATGTTCTTGATATATTTTATTTACAAAAGCAATGCCTGAGGCTTCAGCAGGTTACAGAGGTATTTTATTTAAAAAATTAACAGAACAATTATGTAAAACATAGCACCTAAGTCTTTGTTACTTACCGTGGAGATAGTGTTGGTGGGGCTTCTAGGTATTTCCTATCATAAATGTGCATGTCATATGTTGGTGGAGAGTAAACTGGAGGTGCCTCCTCATCTGAACTGTCAGGCTCCAGAGTTCGCTCCAATATCTAGAAAACACAAGTTTTGTTTGATTAGGTGCTTTGATTGATTTAAGCTGCCTTCAGCTAGATTTCCATTTTTTCAGCTAAATAAACTTCAAGTTACTGCAAAATTTCTTGATCTTGAACTGAGTAGCTATGCTCTTTTCAGACTGACCAGCATTGTGTTATTGTTATACTTGTCATGGTGCCTTCATGCATATGACCACATCCTAGACAAGAACATCTGATTCGATACAACAACTTGTCAAAAAAATGGACATTTCTGCAGTTCCAGTCTTTGGCTGTAAGCCAATTATAGAACAGATTCTCTTTCAAAAAAATGAAAAAAAAAAGACAATTTTGTATCAACAGAACTTCTAAAAATCACATGAATACATGTGATTGAGAAATCTCATCACATGTATTCATTCTTTTTTCAGAGCCATCTTGAAATTTTCAGTGACTGCTTTTACAGGTATCCTGTTAGATAGCAACCTGGTTTTTAAACTTCCCATACTTTGATTTTTGTAACCTTTAATCCCTTCACATGGAACTTAAACACTTGAACTTTAAACCTGGTTATTACTTTATGATGCATTTTACCATCTGTTGCCTTGCCATTATCATGTGATTTGAGCCACTATGCTCTGTACCATCAAAGAAAGCTCAAACATCATAATATTGTGCTTTTGCATTATATACATTGCATGCGCATGTTTCTCAAAACGTCACATTTCTTGCTCACGTTTCTGAATGCAAGACATGTTCAAATCCAAACATGAACACTGTAAAAGCCTGGTCATCACCAGAACCCTAATGTGCATTTAAATGCAGGGGATGCTTTGGTTTACAGTGCCAGCACTGACAGCCAGTCAAGCTCAGCAGGTATTGGTGTTTGTACCCTTGGACCCTTTCCACTGACCTCTGGTGGGATGCTGTCATCCGAGTCTGAGCTGTCATCTGAGCCTTGTCCGTCAATGCTCATTTGCAGCAGCTGGTCGATGGTAGCATCCACAGCTCCATTGTTAGATCGCAGCACACACTCTATCACCTCATAGTCCATAGAGGGGAACATGGTCTTGAAGTCCTCCATGGCCTGGTTGAACTCCAGGCGTCTGACCTGTCGGCTTGGCCTGCTATTGTTAAGCTGCCCCTGTCCACTGCCACCCCCACCTCCATTTCCGCTACTTCTGGAGCCTCCATTGCTGCTACTGCGTTTAAACAAGCTAGTCATCCTCACGCCCTGGCTACCTCAGGCGCTGCCAACCTACTGACAGGGTGGCTCTTCTGTTACCAGCACAAACACTTTGGCCCCTTTGGTTTTACTTGCTTTTACTACTTTCTCGGTCAGTCTCTCATTCTAACACAAATTGCATTTTGATTAGAGTTTAGAAAAACAAGAATTTTCCCAACCTAGTTCTATTCATTATTGGACTGCATTACACATGATTAAGTGTATAATAGAATGTCTAGGAACTTAGACAAATAGTGACAAAAACTAAATGTTCAAAATCCTCAAGACTCAAAATCCATGAAGTAAAAGGCCTAACTACATGACAGCCGCCACCTGCAGAGAGAGCAGACAGGATCATCTTAGAAAGAGGTGGTAATAAGTATTTGGCCATTTTTAATAAATTTAAAGTTAGCTCAATCAGTTAGAAGGAAATGAAGCTGTATTGTATTACTAATGTCCATATGCTGCATCTCAGGAAATATCCAGCATCACTGGGGACCCCTCCAGGTTGTAAGGTGATTTTGGCATAAGGGTGTTAACAAAGTTACTACTCCTAGGTTCTCGTACATAATGCATTTTTAAAAAGCAGCTGTGAGACAGTAAATTGCCTATGTAAGAAAATTAAGTATAAAAATGTATTTGCTAACATAATATTAAGACAACATAGACTTATGTCTCTTGCTCATTATCAGGAATTCTGGAGAGCACGCATACAGAAGCTGCAGTTTCACCAGGGGGAGATTAAATATTTACAGCCAGCAAGTCACTACTGACCAAGGAAGGCGTGAAGTACATTTCAGGCTCCTTCTATGTCAGGTAAGATTAAGCTAGGTGGCTGATATTTGTTTACATTTAAATGTATGAGTAATATCTCTTTAATCATTTGTTTTCACATTGGCTTGAAATAAAATATCACCACGGCTTGTACTGGAGCTTACTGCAACTTCTGTATGTAGGTCCATTTCACACTTAAGAGAGGCAAAATGTGACATCCACAAGGTGGACCAGCATGTCTGTTACATGCTTTGCCATGATACTGGGTTGGAAGTTCAGCACCTGGGCACGTGTAGCTGGTGCACAGTTATAGAAATTCTCTGGACAAGTCCGCTTGGTCACAAAGAACAGATGGGAAACTGGTACGAAGCCCCACCTTTACTTTCTTATTATAAAATTTATGTCACTTAAAACCAGGCAGCAGACTTGTGGACATGGAAAGCATAATCGAGGCTTAAGTTGGATGAAGTAACAAAAAATGTCCCTGGGTAGACGAGTGATGACTGGAGCTTACATCAATGGGCATGTAGATAAAGGGAACAAAGGTGATGAGGTGTTGGCTAGGTATGATGTTAACATGAGGAAGGACATATGGAAGTGGATTTTGCAGGGGAAAAAATTAAATGGCAAAGGTAAACATGTACTTGAAGAACTGGGAGGAACAGACGGTGACTGGTAAGAGTGGAATAACAAAATGGTTCTAACCTTTTCTTGTTTACAGTGGTGATAGTATGATACTCCATGGACTATGATGTTCACAGGTGTCATTGTAATCTGCAGCGAGCAAGGAGCAGCTGCAAGAGAGCCTGGAGAGGTGGAGGTATGAAATGGAGAGAAGAGGAATGAAAGTCAGTAGGAGCAAAACCGAATACATGAGTATAAATAAAGCTGGTTTTATGGTATAGTGGAGTTTACTGGGAAAAGGAGAACTGAGGAGAAAAAAAGAACTTCAAAGATCAAAAAACAGCTTGAAAAGCACAAATGAGGGCTGCAGTGGACACGTTTCATTATTTCTAACACTCTGTTTCACTTCACTTTTTTTTTGGATGTTACATATTTGCTCTTCTCCGAGGCTGCCTGACAGACTAACAACACGAGCAAAAGTGGCCTGCATATCTTCTACACTGCCTCCATCTGACAGCAGAGCTCCCTGCAGGCAGAGGGGCCCGGACTGAAGCTGACAATGAACACACCACTTCTGCTCAACCATAAAACCAGCTTCAGACGGAGACAGGTGAAAAGGTCAACATCCAAGGAGTAGAGGTAGTGAAGGTAGATACCTGGGATAAACCATGGAAAAAGAACCAGAAGTGCATCAGAAATATAAAAAGAGAGTGCAGACATCATGGAATGAGTGGAGATGAGTAGTGTCAGGGTGACTTGTGACAGAAGGATGGCAGCAGTTCACAAGATAGTAGTGAGACCTGTATATGATTACGGTTCAGAAATGCTGCAACTAGCTGTATAAAGGCAGCCTGGCTGGCAGCAGCCATCCTATTTTAAATTGAAGTGAACAGGGGTGAATCCAAAGGGGAGCATGGTGTGTACTAGACCAGATTTATTTCAATGATTTCATGATATTTTTAAGATTGAAGGTGAAATAATATAAAATACTGTCTCATTTAAATTGTGTTCATATTTTTTCACATGCCAATAAAAATTAATATGGGCCAGTGAGTCACTGACCTGAGGGATTTTAGGTTGGACAGTGAATTATTGTTAATATTAATTAACGTCTGCACCATCATAACATCTTGTTTTCAGCAGCACAAAAACTTTGCATCAAAGCACAGGGCAAACTTCAGAATGCTGATATGCTTGCACAGTTTAACACACAGAAACACATGTACAAAAACTTATAAAGCCTTCCAAGAAGACAGAGTAGAGATACATTTTTAAGCCTTAGTTTAAATTGCATATTCATCCTATTTTATTTGACTTTGACTTCACTTAAGAGTATTTGTTTTGAAGAATTTAATCAAAACATGTATAAAACATGTTTTGAGTTATTTCACACTTTTTTGTTTACTACATAATTCCATATCTGTTCATTCATAGTTTTGATGCCTTCAGGGGATGGGGGCGAACAATACTAGAGGTCAACTTCAAGCCAACTGCACAAGTCAACATCAAGTGTGGGATCTACCAAGGAGATAACCTGCCCCCACTGCTGTTCTGCATAGGCCTGAATCCCTCAGTGAGATCACTGCAAGACTGGCTACGGATACCGACTACAGAATGGAGCAATCGTCAGCCACCTCCTCTACATATCTGACATCAAGCTGTATGAAAGAAGTGAACGAGAAATCGAGCTCTGAGCAGAAGATTGTTAGAGGCTGGGGTCTACCACAGCAGGCAAGATCCCAGGTGCAGGCTGTGTAAAGATGCTCCCGAGACAATCCAGCTCATAACAGCAGGGTGCCAGATGCTAGCAGGCAGAGCATACGTGGAATGCTGCCAAGCGGCCAGCATAGTGAACAGGAACATCTGTGCAGAGTATAACCTAGAAGTCCTGAGGTCAAAATGGGACACGCCTCCTAGGGTGGTTGAGAATGACGAGCTAAGATCCTGTGGGACTTCAGATACAGACAGACAAACCGATGATGGCTAACCAACCTGGACATAGGAGTGGTAGACAAGTAGAGGAAGATGGCCGTAGTGATTGTTATACTGAGTTACAGCAACATAAGGAAAAAGGAACACGAGAAGCTCAAGAAGTACCAAGGCCTCAGAGAAGAACTGAAGAAGATATGGAGGGGGAAGGCAACAAGTGATCCCTGTGGTAATCAGAACACCCGGTGCAGTGACCCCAAGTGATCTTGTGTGGGGGTCCTTATAGAAGGAGTTGGAATTTGGAAGCGTATTTTCACGCTGAAAAGAATGGAGCAATATTTCAAACCTTTAAAAGAAAACCAGCCCATCAGGACAAAACAAACACACAACCTGCACCACAAACACACAACCTGCACCAAATGAAGGTATGTCTGAAAGAAAAGGAAAGGTTTACAAGTACAACAGCAAGTGAAAAAATGACTTTCCATGGCTGATTTACAATGCTAAGGCACAGCTTTTATTTTGTCACTACTGCTCAGAAGCAGCAAAAAAGGAGAAAATCAAACAATTCTTATGTCATGTCAAACAAGATATTTAAAAGACACAATGTTAAAAAACCCCCCACCACATTTCATGCTTGCACTACAACTTTTTGCTCTGTGCTACAAAACTGGCAACCTTGTTACCACCAGTACTATGAGCTAACAATGTTAATCTACAGCCCTGTCCTGTGCAGACACAGTTATTTGAACTGTGCAGATATTAGTGTAGCAACCAGTCATCTAGTAATTCAAATAACTGTATTATAAAAAATCCTTGACACAAATTATTTGCTTCGATTGATACATCACTCTGTAACTTTTGTGACTAAAAACAGACCTGGAATACAACCATATGTAGGAGTAGCATGTGAATAAAAAGTTTCACAATATTAAGCCCACACAGTTTTTCCAACAGACTGACAGAACAGCAGCAGCGACGATGACTCTAGCATAGTTTAACATGGAGCCAGAGTCTGTTTACACCACGAAGAGCTGAGAGGTGGAACTCTGACGTGAAGAAAAGCAAACTTTGTAGCTGTATACTACACCATTTGTTTTACACAGCAAAAATCTAAAATAAAGCCACGTAAGTGGGATATCTTTAAAATATGCAGATGGACGGTTAAACCGTGTATCAGACTAAGTTAATTACGCCGCTTGCTGAAGGCTGATGGCAGAAGTCCCACTTTCCATCTCAGTGACCTGCGACACCTGCAATAAACAGGGGCGAGTTTAGAGACCATATTTTGTGAGTTTAGACCATATTTATTTCAAGGCTTTTGTAAAGTTATTTTACAGATTTAAAGTGAAATAATATAAAATATTATCTCACAACAGCTTTTTCCCCAAAAAACTCTGAGCCAGTGACCTGGGGCTGTTAGTTTGGACAGTGAATTATTATTAACATTATTAACATCTACACCATCATAATGTCTGTTCAGCAACAAAAAAATTATACATCAATGCACAGGGCAAACTTCAGAAAGCTGATATGCTTGCTTTTCTTCATTGCAGCCACCACACACACTCTTTTAAGGCTTACAGACACACAAACTCTCATATTCACATACACACTTAAATACGCAGAAACACATGCACAAAACACATACATATGAAAACACACTTAATCTATGTCATCCAGCAGATGCAACACAAAACTATTTTTGCAACATATTAATGTAAGAAAGCCTTCCAAGAAGACATCCATCCACTTTCTTCCGCTTATCCTTGTCATGGTGGCAGAGGCAGGAGGCAGGGTACAGGTCTGGGTGCCCAGTCTAACACATAGTTACTCAGGACCTTCTTGCTGTGAGGCAAATGTGCTAATCACCGTGCTGTACAGGCAATTTTATTTTATGCCTTAGTTTTCGTTGCATGTATCCATTCGCTTCCGCTTATCCTTTTCAGGGTCGCGGGGGGCGCTGGAGCCTATCCCAGCTGTCATAGGGCGAGAGGCGTACACCCTGGACAGGTCGCCAGTGTGTCGCAGGGCCAACACACAGGGACAGACAACCATTCGCGCTCACATTCACACCTAATGGCAATTTGGATTTTCCAATTAACCTATCCCCACAAGCTGCATGTCTTTGGACGGTGGGAGGAAACCAGAGTACCCGGAGGGAACCCACACAAACACGGGGAGAACATGCAAACTCCACACAGAAAGACCCCGGCCTGATGTTGGAATTGAACTCAGGACCTTCTTGCTGTGCGGCAACAGTGCTAACCACCGTGCTGCATGTATATATTATTTTATTTTATATTACCATACTTAAGATTATTTATTTATTTTTGCATTTACGAAAATGTTTTCTTTAAAAAAAACAACTATTTTAATACAACAAAATACTATATTAGTTGTTTTAAGAGATGTTGTTGTGCAGTTAAATTATTACAACATTGCCATTTCTAACAGCTCATTTTGAAGTACCTGTGTTTTTTCTTTGTGTCCTCTAATGTGTGCATTTCTCCTGCTTTGTATATATTCCTCTTGTTTTGTTATTTATTCTTACTGTCCTACCATTTATATTTTTATCCATGCATAGTTTGAACGGAGCATCTACAATTTCGTTATGCATGTGCAATGACAAGAAAGGGCTATTCTATTCTATTTTTAATATTCATTATTGCTCATTAATAGCGCAAAAATTATTTTTATCCAATTACTCGATTAATTGATGGAGTAATCCAAAGAATAGCCGAATACTAAAAATAAAAAATTGACAGTTGCAGCCCTAGCAGAAATTACAGATATTTTGATAGTACAACAGCAGATGCGTTCATAAAGGCTGACGGATGTTCGCGGTAATAACGGATGAACCCTATGCTCCATCAGCAACTGCGCTGAGACTCCTATATTTTGAACTGATAAATCCAGTTCAATGCAGCCCAAATGTGGAGTTCATGCACATTCAAACGGGGTCAGACCAATGAAACCGTGGACTGTCACATGTTAAAACCTCAGAAGTTTAGAATGCAGCACAGCTTTTTAATGGGGGTCTGATATCGCTGCTGCTGTACCGTAGCAGGGTTTATATGTGCTCTAAACAGACTAGGTCGCTGCTAACTAGCTAACGGTCCAATTCTCAATGTATATTTTGCTCGCAATATTAAGTCTTTATCCTAACGCAATTTAAGTGAAAAACGGCGGGGGGTGTTACTTTAGGTAACACTGGGTAACATTCTAAGCTCCCTTTAATTAAACTAGGGTTAGCACCGATATGTTAGCTGTATTGGCTAACTAATCACTACCAGGTACATAGGGTCCTCCGAGCAGGGAATCGTCATTCCAAGGCCTCGGTAAGTGATTCGCAGTCGCATCATCAAACCTAAATTAAGACACTTTCAAAATGTTTCATCGGATTTCAGATGCTAAAAGAACACGTAGTACATTTCCCTCGCAAGAAATCATACTGTTCAAAACAACATTTTAAGAAATCGCCAAGCTGCTGTTTACAAAGATAAGCGGTAAAGTAAGCAAGCATACACAACAATCCGACAGTTAAAGCTATGTCTTTTAAACTTGTCCTTCGACATGGGGTAAAAAAAAAACATAAGAGCAATGCTTGGAAAACTCACAGAGACCCCGATGTCCGGTTAAACAGACAGTATCCACACAGTGCTCCACGCGATAGAGGAAGAACAGCTGACCAACAGGACAGCAGCTTTTAACATTAGAACTATAGCTGCGGGAATACAGTAGCTACACACGTACCAGCAGAAATGACGTTAAAATTCAGCTGGCTACCGGATGTATTACGTTAGCCATGAAATACGCTGATCTTCAAACTAAAAGACCTGTGCAATATTATTTGTTAAAACATTTAAGAAATAATATATCAATTACTTTAAGTGTTAACAGGGAAGGTAATTTACAAAAACAAACAAACAACCAAAAACCCATATTTTCACCAACTTCAGTTTCTTCCATGTTGTGTTTAGTAGTGCTTAGTGCCGACATGGTACAGTTTTCCAGTTTCGTTGTACTAAGTATGACTGTGCAGTGACAACAAAGAGTTATCTTATTTGTGGAGTGTAAGTCTGGTGTAGATTGAAAATTTCTTTCATCATAAAGTCTTTCGATGTCTTACATGATGAAAAATGTGTATTTGAGATACTGCAAGACCGAAACAGATAAATTTGAGCTGAAGTAGCTTATGGAACAGAAAGAAATGTGGAAAGACTGGAAAAGCGTCAATTTAAATCAAGATTTTCAGATGCGACCAATCTTGTGTTTGAAGAGCAAAACATCATAGTTTCTGTCTCCCAGCCTGGCGTTCATAACTTACCTGAAACCACATCATGAACTGGTATGCAAAATAACAATAAACATCGTGAATTTGTTTTGCAAGTTTCAAGTTTCAAGCGAACTGATGGGTTGTTTTTTGTTTTTTTTTTAACAAGATTGGCCAGAGACTCAAAGCTACTATTAACTGTGTGGAGGTATGTAATAACGACAGGAGAGGTCTCAGTGTCTCACTCCAACTTTATTAACTGACTCTCAGTGGTCCGCCACAACTGAATAATTAACATAGGCTTGGCTGTTGCTTGTCTGACTTGTGGGTATTGAGGAACAGACTGTATGACTTAATTTTGCTCACAATTGTTCGTCAAAAGAATTCAGCAGTCACCTTTCGGGATCAAAATATCCATCCTCTGGTTTATTCAGTTTCAACTAGATGTTGGTGTCTAACATAAATATTTTTTTTAACTCTTTCCTCCTTTATCATCGATAGTTTTAGCTCTATTTCTTAAAACGTTGGGCAAACTATTTTAGCTGATTATTCACAACCTTTTGTTTCAGATTCAAACTTTCAACCACATTGAGCTGTTACTCCTGTTGTTATATTTTTCACTATCCATAAGTTATCAATCACTTCACAAAACACATCAGATCGTAAAGGGGTGGGAGGAATCATGTTGTATATGGACTGGATAATGTTAGGAACAAAAGTCAGGAAATTAAAGTGATCAATCTACAGAGGGCTGAATTCAAAGACACCTTGAAAATTGAAGTAAAAAAGAAAAAGAAAAAAAAGATCCAGCGTTGCCACAACTTAAAATGTTGCACAGTAGTTTGTATGGACCCCACATGCTTGTATGTATGCATGCCTGAGCCAAATCCTCATGAGATGATACTTAAATTTAGCGACATGTGGACCAGGGCATCATTGAGCTCCTTGAGTCTGAGGTGCAACCTGGCAGCGTCAGATAGATACAGTCCTGATCAAAAGTTTAAGACCACTTGAAAAATGGCAAAAAATCATATTTTGCATGGTTGGATCTTAACAAGGTCCAAGAAGAAATGAGAGTGAGAAATACATTTTATTAAGCATGCAATTTATCATAAACAACACTTAAACTGAAACAGGCTGTTTTACAGCTGATCAAAAGTTTAGGACCACACCTCCAAAAAAAACCCATAAACCCCCCAAAATAGCAATCAGAGTTCAAAACATGAACTCAGTAATGAGTAGCTCCACCGTTATTGTTGATCACATCTAAAATTAATTGCAGCATGGTTGATGCAAGCGTTTCCATGAGGTGAATGGGAACATTTCTCCAGGTGGCGAAGACGGCTGCAAGAAAGGCATCTACTGTCTGGAACTGTTGTCCATTTTTGTAAACTTCCCTTGCCATCCGTCCCCAAAGGTTCTCAACTGGATTTAGATCAGGGGAACACGCAGGATGGTCCAAAAGAGTGATGGTATTCTCCTGGAAGAAGTCCCTTGTCCTGCGGGCATTGTGTACTATAGCATTGTCCTGTTGAAAAACCCAGTCGTTACCACACAGATGAGGGCCCTCAGTCATGAGGGATGTTCTCTTCATAGCTAGCGGCCGTTTGATGCCCCTGCACTTCCTGAAGCTCCACTGTTCCACTGAAGAAAAAGCAACCCAGACCATTATGCCGCCCCCTCCACTGTGTTGTGTAGAAAGCATCTTTGGTGGGATTTGCTTGTAATGCCAGTACCGTTGGAAACCATCAGGACCATCAAGGTTACATTTTCCTCAACAGAGAATAAAACTTTTTTCCACCTTTCATGTCTCATGTTTGGTGCAAAGTCCAAACGGTCAGTTCTGTGGTGTTCAAGGAGTCAAAGCCTTTGAAGACGTTTTATGTTTTTGAAGCCATTCGGTCTCAGATGCTGTCTGATGGCTATGGGGCTGCAGTCGGCACCAGTCAAGGCCCTAATTTGGGTTGAGGATCAGCCAGTGTCTTGACACAGGAAACTGGATCCTCCATCTCAGTGCTGGTGAAATTTTGGTGTCTTCCGCTTGACCTTTTTATTCCATAACCCTCAGGATCATTTAAGAAATTCCGAATTACTTTCTTGATGCACGCTCAATCATCCAGGTAAGTAAATCTCCAAAAGTGGATTCTGTTCATCTGGATGTAGCTTCTCCAGTCTTCAATGACTGAAGAAGTCACTTGGATGAGTGACAAAACGTTACTCCCACTGAAAACACTACGTCCAGATGAACAGAATCCACTTTTGGAGATCCAAATTACTGTCTTACTGTGTCCCACCTCAGCAACGATGGTGCGTTGCGAGAGACCCTGCTATTGCAGTTCAGCAACCCGACCACGTTCAAAAAGGGAAAGCTTTTTTGCCTTTGCCATCACAACATCCTGACAGTGTGACTACCTGACAGAAAATGACAATGAATTCACATTTTTGCACTGATTTGGCCTTTTAAAGGCACATGGTCCTAAACTTTTGATCAGCTGTAAAACAGCCTGTTTCAATAAATTTCATGCTCAAAAAATGTTTTGTCTCACTCCCATTTCTTCTTGTTGCATGCTGAAGCTCTACTTGGATCCTTAAGCTCCAACCATGCCAAGTATGATATTTTTTTTGCCATTTTTCAGATGTTTTTTCAAGTCTTAAACTTTTGATTGGGACTGTATAAACTAAATTATATTGTCCCAGAATTATTTAGGTGAGCGTGGGAATCAGTCAATGGTATCAGTTCCATTCAAGTATACAACAAACTAAGTTTAAAGCCAAACTTTCTTAGCTGGCTTGACATAATCTTAGACCTCAGATGATGAATATCACAACGGTGGTTATCTTTGTGATTCATGCTCAGTGCGTGTTAACCACTACACTC
Organism: Perissodus microlepis; assembly: GCF_051167445.1. Classification (NCBI taxonomy): domain Eukaryota; kingdom Metazoa; phylum Chordata; class Actinopteri; order Cichliformes; family Cichlidae; genus Perissodus; species Perissodus microlepis. Next base: position 34,474,314 of record NC_140474.1, on the reverse strand, counting down.
TGAGATGATGCCAAAGCAGTATAAACAATTTATACTACAAGAAAACAAGAAAACGAGGCGCTTCCAGACGATTTGAAACCACTTTCAAGAACTTTTATTTTTTTTCCTAACAGATCTGTACAATCAAATCAAACTTAATATAATCCTAACAAAAACTGATCTGTACATGTCAATTGATTTTCGGCATAACAGTTTAACATCCAGTTAAATAATCAAATGATGACTTGACTAGCGATACAAACCCTAATAGTCAGTCCCACAGCTTGAAAACATTTGAAAGCTGGCAGGGGCAGGATGAAATGGAAGAAATCTTAGAAACGAAAAAATAATGTTCCCTTATCTTTCTGTCTTCAGTGTTATAGAAAATTACAGTCATCTTATCTACAGGAAAATGAACAAAAGCATAATCTGAGGCTGTAGTGAAGGATTGTTGTTAGGAGGACAAACACCAGCATGAATTGAAGAAAACCCCCCAAAACAAAACAAAAAACCCCAACATACACACATAGGAGCAGAGATCATGTAAAACATGGATGGATGGAAAAATGCAAAAGCCAATAGGGCTGATGCTAAGCACACTGTATGCATGCCTAATTTCATATAACTCGATGTTATGGTTTGAACACAACCAACCCATTTTCTTCCACAAGGTATCTGAACGGGTTGAGTCACTAAACCACTGAATTAACCATATGAGAGAGATGCATTGAGTTTGACTATAATCAAGAATTTGACAAAAAGTATCAAGTCAACGTTCTTAGCAAAATTAAACAACAGGTAACCCCTTCCCCAATCTGTTCTTCAGTTAGAATAAAGCTGCCTTATTGCTAGAATAACAGTGATTTCATTCATGTTAAAGAAAAAAAATTAAAAAATGAAGTGCACACAGTCCATATCATTTAAACTTGGGCCATTCCAGGATTCATTCATGCCCTGCAAACTCACTGTAACATTTTCATGTTAAAATGAGGTTGAGGAAGTGCTAACAGACAATTTGAGTTTACCATTGCAAGTTACTGTTTGATAAATAAAATCCGTAGATTCATCATGTCACCATTTAAATACAGACTGAACCAAAAACCAGCAGTTGTATGTGATTGGACTGATTCGCTGTCCAGCTCGACAAATGACAGAAGAGTGCTCTTGCATGGTTGTCTTGCTCCATTGATCAGTTAAACCACATCTTCAGTTTTTAAATGGGTTGAAATAATCTGTTCATTTTATAGTTTCTTTCCATCCGCTCTGCAGTACATTTTTGTCCTGTGTTCTCTTCAGTGGTGAGCTATGACCTGTGCTCAGCATCTCTGCAAGTCTGGTTTTAGTATATGAACATTTGATCCTTATTTGTGATTCAAGCCAGCTTGCCACAATAAGCGTTGCTCCTCTTCTGAAGCCTCTTTATGAAAGATGCTCAGGCTTACATCATGTCAGCTAGCTTAAATAAATAAATTCTTATGCAGTAGGCTAATATCAGTTCCCTTTAAAGACTCCAAGCTCTTACTGTTAAAGACAACAGGTTTTGTCCCCCCCATAAAAAACTAGCCCAGTATTAACAGAAGCACACCATCATGGTGAACCGCTAATAAATACATGGCTACTTCAGAGGATCAGATCAAAATCTTTCTGGAGCCCAAGTCAAGTTTTTTTCCCCCCCCCCCTCCTCTCAACTCATGATACTGAACTTTATTAGTGCAGGTCCGAACATCAAGGCTATCTTGTAACAATAAGGGGCAGTAAATAAACCCAATGTTGCCTTAAAGTGTCATTTTATATTTAATAATTAAAACTTCATCCCTTTTCTTTGTTCCAGTACAGTCTTCCATTTTTACACCCCCACAATCTAGAATACATCTTGGCAGTTATACAAAAACCAAAAGACTGTCAGTTAATATATATTAAATGGTTAAAGCCAACCAAAATGAAAGACGTGTAGGAGTTTTTACATGTACAGGCAACTTTAAATACATAAACATGTTCTTCTGTGTTATAACACCTTCTGGATTTAAGTCATATATATATATATATATATATATATTTTCCTCCAAACATAGCTTCTGACACATCAGGTCAGTTTCAGTCTGTCACATTAGGTACTCCATTCACAGCTGCGATCATGTAATTTCTAAATTAGAACTCAACTTGTTCGCATGAGTATATTTAGTTAACAAAGCCAGTTGTTAAGCCTGCTTATCATGGCTCAGTGAAGCTGAAGATATCCCTCAACATGTCTGACTAGAAGTACTGAAGTATGGGCTTCTGTCAAATCAACCAAGTTTTCCAAGTGTAGAAGAAATCCCTTTGTGTCACAACAGGCAGAAAGTCTCCACCCTAAATGGAAACTCATGACACTAACTGAATTTAGTCGTTAAGTCTGATTTTTAACCATTTGGTAATTAGTTTTGAAAATACAGTACATTCAATCACAAGCTTGCATATGGTTCATTTCACCTTTTGTGTATAAAATAATCAACCTTCAGGAATGGGGGAGACTAAATAGACTGATTTTTTATTTCATTTGTTTTTGGGTTTTTTTTTTTTAAACAGCACCTCAAAAATCAATCTGTAGTTTTGTCAGCCAAACTGAACATCTCGCGTTGAGGAACTTGCATTGCCCCAAAGTAACGATCTGCTTCCTCAGATAAGAAATCTGGACCTGGACGGACACGGACACACACGGACACACGGACACACACGGACACACACACACACACACACACACAAAAGAAAATCCTGCCAACATGTAGAGCAATCATTCAATCGCATTTTGTATGGTAGGTCATTTATGATCATTATTTGGTATTGCAAATCAGCTTCATGGAGAAAAACAAAGCAAAAAGCAACAAGGTAGTTCCTCTGTCCTTGCTAAAGGAGACCAGAGAGAAGTCCGAGGTCTGAGGCCGCAGGGCTGGGTAGATTAGCTCAGTGCTCCCACAGGGAACACTGTCTGACCATCTCTACACTTTGCAGTGCTGTAAGCTTTGTGTCCCCCACTTTCACTCCAGGCAACAAGCCAGGCAGCTTTGAAATGCACTAACCTACAGATGACTACATTAGACTGATGCAGGTACCTGTCCTTTCACACTCGATCCACTGTCAGTGTGCAAAAGGTTTTTTTTTTAAAAGACAAATTCCTTTCTCCTATTTTAACACAAGAACAAAAATGGAAGGCTGTCATATTAAAGTAGCGTTATGTTCTTGTTCATCATGTCCATGATACCTGCAAACAATGTATTTCTTTTTAAAGGAGGGGGAAGAGGAGAAGGGGCAATAGCATGAGAGGAGGGAATTTTTGTTTTTGTTTTTCTAGATCAAGTGAACTGTTTGATGAAGTTGAGAGACCATGCAAGTTCAAAATCCATCCACCCAAACACCCAGGCCTCTCTCTGCCAGTGTACGGTTCACAGATATAACCTGCAAAAAGAAGACCAACAGTCAGTGAATCACTACAGTTAAAACCAATTCAAGATGCCTTATGCATTTATGCGTGTATATTGTGTAATATCAGTAATCATCTCTCTCTCTCTCTTCTCTTCTACGTTGTCAGTGTTCTGATGGATTATCGGATGATTTAAAGAAAGTGTGTTTGAGACCAGTCATTTAAAGAGATCCCAGCCTTTAATCTCTGGGGTCTTTCTAGCTGGGAACAACTCAAAAAAATCAAATACATTGGAGGGAAAAAAAAAAAAAAAAAAGAAGATACTTGTGCTTGCTGCCTGAGGTTTTGGGCATCAATTAAATAAGCATCATTGTCACCAATTAAAAAAAAAACAAAAACAAATTAAAAAAACAACTTTACACTTAATTTAACTTTAAATCAAGTTTTCATTTTAAAAAAGTGGCATCATAGCAGTGCATATTTGACTATCCCAGACTATGCTGGGGAAAGAAACAAAATGATCAGTGACTGGCGTCTTACAGGAATAGGATTAGAATAATTAATTAAGATATTAGAGGTACAGAGGTAACATGAAAACAGTGGCAAGGATCCAAGACTTATGTCATACCTCATCTCCAACCATGTTCCACAGGTGGACCAGCGGGAGGCCTGTGTTGTTATCATAGCTGGAGACCTTCAGCAAAAAAAACAAAACAAAACAAAAAAACCCCAAACAAACACGCAACTTAGTAATGCCCAACTTTTCTACATTGCAAAAAGTCACTGAGAATGGTGGTCTCACCTGCGCAAGCAATGGGACTCCTCTGGTCATTTCCTCCAGCTCTGATGTGGCCTCAGCTGAAAAACGATCCTCTCCTGATCACAGACAATTTAAACACATTTCAGAACAACACTGCAGGTATCCTTCCAGCAAAAGAGTATCTGCAGGTTTCAGAAGGCAAAGTTTATACTTTGTTTTAACAAATTGCCACTGACATTAGGTAGGTACACCACTATCTCCCCAAAGACTTTTCCAAACTGTACCTGGTAGTGGTGCAATGTTGTCGAGTAATACTTCAGCACCTTGAAATGGTAGTGTCACAAAGTCAGACCTGGAAAATAACAATGAGCAGACTTTGACTAGTGTATATACACTTTGCAGTTTAATAAATATATTTTTTTCGACTGTACTAAATGATAACGTGACCTTTAACACTAGCTACACTGACTGTCTAACTTATAAAATTATTCTCAATATACTTATTTTGTCAACTACAACACACAAAACAAATTCTGCTGATAATCTTCTTGAATTTGCCTAAAAAGATTTTTTTTTCCCCACTAGCAGACCTTTTCTCAAACAGCTAGAGAAATTTGTAGGAACTCCTTGTATATCCAACCACAGCAAACAGTCTAACTACAGACTGACTGATTCGGAAGACAAACATTTGGTTTGGCAGATTTTTCTCACGCCGTCGCACACACGCATGTCATGTATTATTCAGTTATGCTCTGCTCAACTTTGGTCATATCAGTTGTGTTACTGAGCATTTATCCTTCAGTAAGAAATCCATGCTTTAGCTACATTGTAACCACAACCAGCTCTGAAATCCTACACCACAACCTATTATGCAACCTGATGTGCATTTCTTAACTACACATTGCCTCAATGCTGCTGACCAATCTGCTCCATACCCCTGAAGCTTATTATGCATTTCTGGTTACTTTCAGTTTTTGAATTATATCAATGAGATAGTTCTTGTATATCGCTTTTCTACTCCGAGCACTAAAAGCACTTTACACAACTTGCCTCATTCACCCAGTCACACAAGCACTTTTTTTCCTTTCTAAGCTTTTAGTTCTTTCTATCCAACATTCACACGCTTTCATATTCTGATGGATGCATCAGAGAGCAACTTGGGATTAGTATCTTGCCCAAAACTATTTGGCATGCAAACTGGACCACCAACCTTGACCAGGTGGCCTAGTGGCCACCCCCAAATATTACGAATAATAAATTAATGTCTCCATAAGCCGCTCCATGAACCACCACTTTATCATGGTGGAGGGGTTTGTGTTCTAGTGAACCCAGAAGCTATGCTGTCAGGGGCAAGTTGCCCCCTGTTACTGTTTCCCATGGCAAATTAGTCCTGAGTGGAGGGTCAGACAAAGTGATTCAGATAACCCATATGCAACACAAATTAAGGTCCAGTGTCCCTGCACTGAAACCAGGTCTGTATCCTGTCAACGACATTCAAGGGTGCATAGGCGTTTGCCCACCCAGTCTACATGAGTTTTGTTAACCTGGAAATGGGATTTGACTGCATTCCTCGGGGTTTCAATGGCAAAAAGCTCTCAAGGCCGGAGGATTTCATCTTCATGTTTTGCACATAATGTGGTTCTGTTGGCTTCACATCACCTCCAAGCCCTAAACCATGGCTCACAGGCGGAAAAGGGCAAAGACTGGAAAAGTGCCCCATACGGGCCAGGGATGAGTTACTATCACTTGGAGGATTTCAAGTATCTATGGGTCTTGCTGACACTTGCAAGGAGAGGGGAACATTTCCTTTAACGAGTGACCGGGCTCTCCCTTGGAGATCGAGTGAGGAACTATATACATACAACTAATACCAAATGGGCTAACCTTACCTTTCAAAAACTCCATAATTTCAGGTTAGGGCATTAGAAAGTTCAAGAACTGAGTGCGCCCCACAGCAAAAAGTTTTGATGTGGGAGAGTGGGTCATCTACTAATCAGAACGTTGGCATTTTGATTCCCAGCTTCTCTAGTCTGCATGTTGGGATAACTTTCTGCAGCAACTTTACCTTGCAGGAGATTATTTAGTTTCTCGCTGACTTTGGCATTAACACTTCACTACTTAATTCTGAATCAAATAAAAAGGTATTACAAATACCAGAATCACACAACAACTGAACTGTCTGATCAGCAAATGCTTTGTTTGGGGATGGGAGGTAATCTACTGGCTGTTCCACTCTGCATGCGTAATATCTACCAAGTTGCTCTTGAGGAGCATGAATGTGTGTGAATGTTAGATAGAAAGCACTTAAGCAAAGGAAAAAAAGTGCTTGTGTTAGTGAGGCATGTTTTATAAAGCAAACACTCTAAATGACGCCATCTTAGAATACAAGTTTTAATACAGTGAGATCTCTTATAATAACCTTATTTGCCGTAGTGAGTCAATCTTGACTCTGTCATAGCCTCCATAGTCAACGTATCTGATCTCCACTTCATTCGATTCTTTGTAGAAGGTGATGACCTGAGCTCTCCACCAGGCTCCTTCAACTGCAGGAGCTGCACAGATCACACCAACTGGATAACAGAAAAGAGACAAAACAAAAACAGAATAAAAGCTAAAAGTAGCTGAATGACCTTTACCAAATTAGCTTGTTGTTAAGAAGTTCTGAAAAAACCAAATCACTGCATGTGACAATTAGCTTATTTCAGCCATGTATCAAACTGGGTTACTTTCATGTAGAAAAAGAATAAACAAAAGCACAGAGACCTTGTTAGTTTACTAAAAATGTATTTGCAATTTAAAAAACAAAAAAACAACTTGCTTAACTAGAAAATACAAAGCTGAGCTAAGTGAACTACAGCTTCACTGATGCAGTGAAGATTATTTTAAATTAACCATAAATTAAATGTCAAAGTTTCATTAAAACAACCTATAGTTGCGCATGTTTACTAAAACTTTACACATTTAGCAGTATCCACAGTACAACTAAGCTTACTTTCAGCAGGTGAGGGCAAGGCAGGGGTGCCTGGCTGTGAGTAGCAAAGGAACATCTGCTGGTCAAGGCTTCGCAAGGCATGGTACGTGGGGTGGGTGTGTTGCTGGACAAAGACATGACCAGCTGACACGATGTTCACCACTATCACTTCAACTGTGACTCCACTTGGAAGGAGAAGCTGAGAAGACAAATATCAAACAAATGTTGGTCATGCATAAAACTACAAACAGCTCTCTCAAACCTTAAAAAAAAAAATTAATCCAGTCTCATTTATATTTTATATCAGCATACCCAAATAATTCATCACTCTCTAAGGACTTAAAACACTTTAGCTTTACTACTTTAACGCTAAGAAAAATGTATGATGAAGAATAAGTATGATGTTTCTAGTCCTTGTAATACATCTGAATCAAAATATTCTTATTAATGTTCATAACTGGTTTATAAGTTAAAATTAACAAAATATTTCTTCAAGTCACTTGGTGTTAAATGAAAAGAACAGCATGATGCAGAGCTTCACACCGAGGTTTGCTTCCATACCGTTTCTTCATCTACTATGCTTTCTAAATAATGCCAATTTACCTGAATCCTTAATAGTGACCAATGAAGAAAATAACTAACACACACACACACACACACACACACACACACACACACACCCACCCACACCCCCCCTCCCAGAGGTTCCCAAACTTTTTTTTGCTAGACCCCCCTTTGTTTTACAAGAAAAATGTCCCCCCCCCGCGCACGCACAAACACATCCTCCAACCACACACACCCATATTTTGCTCCATTGCGGTTTATTTCACACCTCAAACATTTAGTAAACAATTAAGCAAATACAAGTAATCTGCAATAAATTACAGGTAGTAATAAAATAAACTACCAACTCTTTTACGCTACATCCACACCTACACGGGTATTTGTGAAAACGCAGCTGTTTCGTCCACACGTAAACGCAAAAAAGGAGTTTTAAAAAAATCTGTTTTCGGTGATTCGAAACGCAGTTTACGTGTGGACGAGGAATACAGAGTTCGTCACGCAACGTCAAAGGTATGTGCCTTTTTTCACGTCACGCTGTGCGCCACGTTATTGTTTACATGAGATGAATTGCAGAATGGCAGATAGACACAAAATACTGTTAATCTGACTGTCTGCAGGTTTTACACGTTTACATACACACACACACACACACACAGTTACTGTCCCTCCATTTAGAAAGGCAGAGGCATCACCGTGTGATTATTTTACGTGTAGTTGTTTTTTTTCCTGTGTATATTCAACATTGCTATCAATACATTTCTCAAAAAATGCCTCTGTGCAAAATGGGTTTAAAAACATAAACAGCTGTGGGATCCTGTTTGTCCGTGATTTGGACAGGAGGAACAAATCATGGCAGGATCAGCCTGATATTATTTGTATCCCGCTGTAACTTTACTGTATAAAGAGCTAACATCTCCAAAATGTCAGGAGTAGTTAGTTATTATAACAAGTGTTTGTGAACTAAAAATCAAGAATGTGGGATACTGTTTGTCCGTGATTTGAAGAGCCCAGCGCTGCTCCCAACGAAGGGAAAACCAATTCTGCAGGGAGACCTACCTCGGCACTTGTGCAGGTGAAACCAAAGGGCAGATATGCTTCACCATATTTTCTAGTCTTTGGCTCAGAAGGAAGTTGGTTTGGAAACATATTCAGCTATGCTTCATCTCCTGCTTTGCGTTTCTGTGGGCGCCCCATGCTAGCAGTGTCCAAGCGTGTTTGTTTTTTTTTTTTTTTTGTTTGTTTGTTTTTTGCCTTTTCATACCGCGCACCCCCTGCAATGGCTCTGCGCCCCCCCCCCCCTCCCTAGGGGGCGGGCCCCAGACTTTGGGAAGCTCTGTCATAGTCCATTATTACTCAAACAGACACTGTGGTCGTCTTCCATAAACAGTTTTTGAAGAACTGTACAGTTACACCAACATATTTAAAACAGAGGGACAGACAGGGTATAAATTAGCACTATAAGCAGGTGAGGTAATGTTAATGGAAAACCCAGGACTGAATTTGTAAACATTTTTTCTTAGGCAAAATGAAAGAACCCACAGAACTATTAAAACAAATGATGGAAAAGATAGAACATGTCCCTGCTAACTAACATTTATGAAGTGATGCATTCATACACAAGTCTTCATAACTCAATTTCTCAAGTCTAAAGACTGAGCTGTGTGTAAAATGGGAAAGCAGTTTCAATGCTGTACAAATGTATTCATTTTCTGTAAATGATAATGCAAAAGGAGAATATAAAATATCTCTCTTTAACTTACAATAATCATAGTAAAAATACTGGCAGCCGCCAGTGCTACCCCTCAGCTTCCGAGTAGACATGCCTATGGTATCAGTGTCAAAATCCTATGTTGCCTTGTTTGAGGTTTCACATTCACAAGAGTTTCAGAGTTTGACCTTAGGCCTTAAGGTCAGGGTCACTGAGATTCAAAATTATACAAGACTTTTAGTAGATACACCTATGGTACCAGTTTGAAGCTCCTACATCGCCTCGTTATCGAGTCATTGCATTCACAAACTTGGGTGTCTTTTCCACATGCTTGCTCGACGGAGTGACAATATCCCATCCGCCTTACAGTGGAGGGGTAAAAAAGAAAAAAAAGGATCATTAACACAAGTATTTTTCCTCACCCATGAAGTCATGGGAAGAGATGGTAATGTAAGTGGAGGTGGTGGTGCAGCATATAGATTGTTGAGGTCCAGGTCTTTAAATTTCTTCCCAATCAACGACAGGGCTTTGTCAACCTGCTGCTGTGTCCCTAGAAAAAGATCAAGCAAGGTCAAATTTTACCACTAGTCTAAACGAACAAGTAAGAAACAGGAGTTTAAAATGCTTGTGCTTTTCTCCTATGGTCAAAATCACATTTGTTCACAAATCTCTAAAGAAGATGGAAAGATGTGGGGACAAACTCCTCAGTACTCACCTTCTATGTGACAAATCTGGAACTCCTGTGTATAAGGCAAGGTAGAAATGTAGATCTTTGCTCCAGAGTTCTGCTTTAGGAAACTCACATATCGACCTTGCTTTCCAATAAGCCTCCCTACAAGATGCTGGTACAACAGGACAGGTAGAACAGACAATACTGAGTAAACAGGACAGTTCCTTTAAACCGTTTAAATGAACATTTAATCAAACCCACTAGCATGCTGCCTACCAAGTTATGACAAAATATTTTAAATACACAATATAGACAACTGCTCAGCTTTGAAAACGCACGTCACGAAGCCCAGTTTGTTTGCTAATGTTAATATCAGAGGATATTCAGAATTCTAATGTGATTGTAACCATTAAAAAAAAAGTTTTTTTCCCTTTACTTACAGTCCTGAGTGGTCCAACATTCTATTCAACCCAGTTGGCTGCCAGTTGTTGGGAAGATTTGTTTCAGTTACTGGTAATTCCATAATAAGCAATTTTTTGTACAGTCATTTTACTATACCCAATGAAGCCATGTAAAAGTTTACCTTCATAAAATTACAGTACCTCAAAGTAGACAGGCATTGGTCAAATTTGGTGCTCGTCCAGTGACCCTGATTTTTACAGCTATTCTTTCATTACATCTTCAATACAGGAGCGAACCACCAACTCCAAGTGTCACAGTTATGTCAAAAGCTTGCTATACTTCTACTTCAAAACAAAAGTATTTTTATTTCTTTATATTTATATTATATTTTTTAATAAAATATTTCAAAATATTCCTGATGCTGATGAGAAGAATCGCCAATATGGACAGGCATTTACACGGTACTTGTCTTACAGGCCACTCATTCAGACAGGATTTTATTCTATATGCAATAAAAAGTCATCTACCTCACATGTGCCCAATTAACCAAACAAGCATATCTTGCAAAATCCACTAATCAGGGTCATATTTAAGTTGCTTATGAATGCATTACAATTATGAAAAGTAAATTTGCCTAGTTGTAGAATCATGATAGCATTCCTGCATACAATACTGACATTAACATTTTAATTGAGTAGTGTGAGGTGTACAGCGTTGAAATCATGGACAAAATATATGGTTTTGTATTTCACATGAATTGTCTTTACTCACCTTTGGTACCTCAATCTCCCAGATGATCAGCCCAGTGCTTGAGGCAGCATGGTTGCCCTTACTCTCTAGGGCACCCATAGTGCATCCGCTATCCACAGAGTCCATACTGTTTACATCAGAACCTGGCAATGGAAACAATCAATCTCAGCATGACAGCATCTGAATTTTCAGATTCCCGGCATCATCAGTTTTGATCTTGTCACTGTCCTAATTTACATGTTTGTTAACAGGCATCACATTCTTGGGGACTTTTTGACCCACTGCTCGATAACCGGGAATACACTGCAAAAAAATAAAGGCCAAATGAGCCTCTATATGTTCCGAGTTATGAGTTTGTGTAACAAATTACTACTAATACTGCATCTGCTGATGTACACCACATTTCTTAACTCACTGTTATCATTCTTCAAATAAAAAATAAAATAAAAATTAGCTATCATGAGAAACATACAAAAGTCAGTGAGAGAGAATCTCACCTCCAGATTGATCCGTCTCTACTTCACATGTCCCATGAGCTCCATTCCTTACACCTACTGCATTTAGCCCCTTTATCTCACACGCTGCATCCAAAGAGTCTTCTTCAGTTGCAGACAAAACTAAGCCCTCTGTCAAACTCTCAGCCTGCACCTGGCCCTGTGCCGCTTCTCCTGCGGAGAGGTCTGTAAGCTGGATCACATCACTTTGGTTGTCAAACATGCTGCTTTGAAGATCCTCGCTGCTAATGCCATCCTCAGAGTGGCAGGTGCTGCAGGCCGAGTCCTCGGCCAGCGGAGCAGCCTCGTCACCTTTTAGTTTAATGTTCAACACAGGTGAGGTTTGTGCTTCTTGGGGCAGCTGTGTTGACCAGTGGCTGCTGTGAACAGCATTTTTCTGATGATTTATGTGACTGACATCAACAGATTTCCATACTGGAGATGAGGAGCAGCCATTAGGCACTGCTTGCGCTTCTTTTTCTGTTGCCTCTCTACAATCACAGCCTACCTGAGAAGGGCTTGTCGAGAGATGGTGTTTCTGTGTTGCTATGATTGGCTCGAGCTCTGGGTATAGTCCACCACTACTGCAGTTAGGCAGACTTTTGTCCACAACCTGGCAACTTGTGACACTAAGGACTTCCTGGGTGGCAGCTGAGATGACCTTAGTTATAAGTCGAGCAGCAAGATCCTCAAGATCATGCTCCTCTCCAGGGCTACCGTGTACCAATACGTCCTCTGGTGTTACTGCTGTTGTGTTCTGGACAATACTTAGGGATGTAGAGGCCAGGACTGGGTCAGTTGGTGTGCTGGACAGAATGTGTTGGTGAAAATCCGGCACTGGTGGAGGTGTATCCAGAGAGTCTGCTTCTGATGGGTCCACCCTCTCTACATTGGATGCATGCTCATCCCAGCCAATCATTTCATCTTGTGTATTATTAGTGCTGTGGTTCTTTGCAACTTCCCCCTCCGGGTCTGGTCTCTCTGCACCAGAAAGCAGCGATGTTGTGGGAAAGGAGCTGGTGACTTTGGTAGACTGATAGGAAAATGTGGCTCTTTCTAGATCAGATACTGGATCTTTCACTAGGTTGAGCTCTGTTCCCAAGGCAAGTGACAAACTCCTCTCTGGGTCTTTACGGTCTTTTGATGATACCTGTAAGCTGTCATCTTTATCAAGTGATGGCAGTGCTGACTGTGGAGGCCTATGGACTCCTTGTTTCATTCTCTCAGAATTACATGAAAACTTTTCAGAACTTTGTGCCAGTGACGGTGATGCTTCAGTGTGCTGGAAATGGATCTGTGAAATGTTTTCATGTTGTGTTCTCTGGTTACTGGCATTTGGAGGTCTGTGAATGGGGCTGTCTGTGTCATTTGTGGGGGATACAGTGTCTTTCTCCACCAAACCATTGCTACCATCTGCTGAAGATGTTTTAAGTTCTGTAGTGGTTGGAGTTCCCTCAGTCCTGTCATGGTTGATGAGCCGCTCTCTCTTTCGTGAGATGTACCACCACCATCCAATCAGTGCGAGTACTCCGGGCAGTGTATAGGGTACAACAGAGCGAAACCTCAGTGGCATTTCCTCAAGACACTAGCAGCTACACCTGAAAGCCACAACAGCACACAAACATTTGTATGAGGAACATTTCAAGCTAAATGCAACTTCTTACGGATGTGTGAAAACCATGCTTATTGACTACAGGCTGATTTAGAAAGGAATTCTAGTCAGAAATTAAATTCTAGAATTCCTGACATTAAGAGAGTTGCTTGAACACAAGTGGTAAATTTGATGTCAACCTTGAAATGTATTTTGATTCACCAATTACATTCCTGTTTGATGTTCAACTTCTATTCATCTAAATAACCTCTTGGATGTTCCAAGAGAAGAAAAGGGTACAAGGTCTTTGTCGGGGGAGGTATAGTATGTTTATTATGGTAATTTTATTGGTACTACAGCCACACTTTATAGCTATGAATAAATGGCTATGAGGTCTAAAGAGATGCAAATGATGTCATGCTAAAAAACAAAACAAAAACCCAAACCAAGCCCTTCAGAGTGACGGGATAAACTTTAGGAAGTATAGTTTTAACAAGCTCTGGATAACTGCAGCTGTTCTGTTATCCTGCACAGCTGTTACAGTTTCATCCGACAGCTTTGGATGTAAACTACGCAGTCGATCATTGCATTATGTAACTAAGCAGTGGATGTAAAGGGCATTTGCAGGTGAGTTTAGCTTTCTGCTCCTTGTAGATGACATCATTATTTTCCTCCTGTGGCATAAACTGAAATCTGTGGAGTATAGTGCAAGTGGAGCCGATTAGCGTTGACTAACAATTCCAAGGAATTGAACTACTGAGAAACAGATTAGACTCCCCTTCCTATTCAGAGCTCAGATGTGATAAATTGTCACATTAGAAAAGACAACAAGTATTGAGCTATAAAACATATTAAACTCACAGGTTTACAAGAGTACTCATTTTCTGCCAGTATTTTTGCTCTTGTGACAAACTACCCGTTTCAGTTATACCCTGCCTCTGGCTCCACAGCAGCCAGGATTGCTTCAGTCCTCATGTGACAAATGGACAGAGGTCTTGTCATATTTGCAACAATATTGCATTTTGTTCTATTTTTAAATGGTGCCCTTGGTCTGTGCTGTAGATGAGAGAAAGACTGGAGTAGCCACCTAGCAGATAATATGAATTTCAAAATCCTATGTCGTCTTGTTCTCAAATGATCACATTAACAAGATTTGGCTATATGCTTGCATTCCATCATGGACCTGCCACTCAATCTCAATTTGTAAATAAGGTTGATCTGGTTCCTTTTCCCTGCCCATTATTCCTCAAGTGAACCTCCAGTGCAAGTGGAATTCTTGCTTTTTGTGTTTGTTTGTCTTTTTAAAATGCTGTGCTGAACTGCAACTGTTAAATGTGAATGAGGAATTCTATTGTCCCATTACTGATGTTTCATTTAAATCTTTACAAAACGGCAAAGACCAGGCCCAGAGGGCATCCCAGACATGCTTTATAAAACAATTTGGAAGAAACCATTCCTACTTGGAATACAAAAAAAAACAAAACAAAACAAAAAAAAACAACAACAACAAACAAAAAAAAACAACTCCCAGGCTTGTATATTTTTTCAAAGTACCAGATTCATTATTATGCACATTGGCTTGTTAAATATCTTCAAACTTCTGTCAGTTACTGTCCAGACACATAGAAGCAGTTTTACCCTCAAGCAGCACTCCAAGAGTGGAAACGTCCACCTGGGTGTTATTTACTTTTAGGGAATAGTATTGTATTTTGTTTTAGTTTAATACATTTTTTTTTCTTCTTAGACATTTTGTGTGCAATAATATAATTAAAAAAATAAATAAATAACAGAATAAAATCCAGGTAACATGACTTTGATTACACAGAAATTTTGAAGGAGTAGGTAATGGATAATAGGAAGGGGTGAGAATTGCTAAGAATTTAGTTTATTCTGGTAGATTCTGATTCTCTCATCTATATCACTCATTGATTCCTTAACTGGGATCTCATCTTCTTTGCTTTGACAGTGACCACCATTGCTAAGCAGGATATCAACATTACATTCCTGCAAATAAATTGCACCAGTTAACAGTATAAACCTAGGCTAGGCTAATTACACCAGCACAAATCCCTGTTATGAGCACACATTTATGACCCTTCTCTAACATTTAAGTATGAAAATGAAGCCGACAGCACAAAGCAAAGTTAAAAACCGGCACAAAAAGACTTTAAAGCAATCATCACAGTGATTCTACTGTAGAAACATGAAAAGGTAGAAATGGAGACCACCGTTTTCCTACTCTGACAGGCAAACTTGAGTCAGCTGATTGTAGTGCAAGTAAAAATGGAACCAATAAACGGGATCGACAGGAAAACAGTCTAACAATTCTATGGAACTGGACTACTGAGAACCAGTTCTCGATTCCCATCCCCAATAATAGATATTGATTTGTAAACTCGCCACAACTTGACTCGGATCAACTGGTTTTCCATTGGGTCTTGAAGTTTGGACCTGGAAACTGCTAATAACGTCAAACTCCACTTCTGGTCACAAAGTCAAACAAACACTGCAGCATCACAGAGTTACAAACTGTCTCAATTCTTTCATCTTTAATAAAATGATCAGTGTGGCTCCTCTAGCAGGTGTAAAAATTAAGTTTAATTTATGAAGTTTAATGGAGTCTGAAGTTAGCAGTAAGTTAGCTCGCTAGTTTCTATCTAAAGATTATATACCATGTTCTGACTGAGGGATTTCTGAAACATTAAACTATTATTTCTGTCATTTATGTTGAAAAACTAAACAGTAGTGAGGTTTGTAGTGTTACTGAAGTCAACTACCTAGCACACAATGATGTGCTACGTGGTTGCTAGGTACGCAGCTATGGTTAACATAATATAAACACAGTGAAGCTGGAGGATGACTGCTAACTTTTTTCACTCCATAAAAGTTAACATGGCCATTCCCAATGGTTAGGGACAAATGCAATCGCATGGCAGGATGCAGTAAACGGGTCAAACTTTAGTCAGATGAACAACTGAGAATCCAACCACAATATGATGTTAGTCATTAATATACTGCTGCATGGGCAAAGGTTTTTAAATGTGCTGCCGATGGAAAGTGGTAATAAAAACTAGCAGCAACCCAAGCGCATTGCTGCCCCAGACAGGTCAGGAGTGCAAATTGAACATCATTTTTTCTGTTTAAATTTAAACCTGCCATGGTGGCTTGTCTATTGCTCAAATTCACAAGCCACTTCATAAATTTACCTGCATTTGCCCAGTGGTGGGTGAATACAATGCATTTTTGGGGTCAATCTTTAAAAAAAAAAAAAAAAAAAAAAAAAAAAAAAGGCAGATGTGAAATATAAAAATGAGATCAGAGGTCAAACGTGTTGGATCAAAACTATGTGATATTTAGAATCACTATTTACCAGTATAATTTTCTAAATGTTGCCAATACAAACACAGAAGTAGAATTTTAAGCATAGTTTTAAAGATGAAGCATTTTATGAAAGGTTGACATAATGAAAATTTGACCTTATTTGACCTTGAAGAAACAGTCAAAGGTCCAAAGTAACATATTTGGAAACTTCATGTTTTTGAGGTGTCCCTTTCTGCAAAGATTTCAGTCAGAACTCTCATACCTTGTTCAATGTAACTGAAAGGGATAATGCTCCGAGTGTTGATGCTTTGTTTTGGATGCAGGGTTTTTGACTAACTCTGTCCTTTTAAAAAGAACTTAATGGCATTCACAGCTTGGCCAGAAAGCTAATGCTGATAAAGTGGTGGCAATCCTCAGCATCACCTACCTACTTATACAAGGTGGAATAGGGGGTCCTTTATTTTATTAAATTTCGGGTTAAAAGTGCAAATCACTCAAATCATTACCAAGACTGCCTATAGATATAGACAATGGAATGGAGCAAACGTTAGCCACCTCTGCTACCTGGCTACATGCATGGAACTTGCATGAAACCCAGTAACAAGGTGGCTGGCACAGTATACAGGAACATGTGTGCAGAGTGTGGCCTGGAAGTCCCAAGATCAAAATGGAATATGCCCCTCAGGGTGGTTGAAAATGACCAAGCTAAAATCCTGTGGGATTTCTAGATACACACAGACAAACTGGCGATGGCTAACCAACCAGATATATTACTAGTGGACAAGCAGAGTAATAAAGCCATAGTAGTACATGTAGCTATACCAAATGAAAGCAAAAATCAAGAAAAAGAAATACGTAAAGCTTGAGAAATGCCAAGGGCTCAGAGGGGAGCTAGAGAATAAATGAAGGATAAAGGCAACAGTGGTCCCAGTGGCATTCAGAGCACTTACAGCAGTGACTCCCAAACTGGGCGAACGGTTCCAGCAGGTCCCAGGAGTAACATTCAAGATCTGTCCAGAAAGGACCAGCAAAGATGCTACACATGAAGCTCCCAGGCTTTATGTGTAGCTTGTATGTGTTGCTGTTAAATCCAAGGGCAACACACTCACCATATAAAGGTCACAATGGAAGCAACAAGCTGTCAAATGAAGAGCTGTCCTTACAAGTCAGACAAGTCTTTATTGGTTCCTTTCCTGGCCTTATAGTCAAGACTGTCTATAAACTGTAAAATCGTCTCTTACTGTGACCTTGGCTGTTCAAACAGGAATGATAAAACTATTTTACATGTTATAACCCTTACATCATGCCAGCACAGACAGACTGGTGTAAAATTATTATGTAGTCTCAAAAGACCTTCATGCCAACAAGTTCAGTGTCACTTAATTCCCACCTGTTTGCGTTTAAACTTTATTCTTCATGTCATACATTTTCCAATATCCCGTTAATCATCATCATGGGTGTTAAATGAACCTTGGGACTCACTGTCATCACTAAGAAAAATTAACAATGAACGTGACAGTTTTTACATAAATGAAAACCATATTATTTTATGTAAACAAACGTGAGTTACAAAGCGAATTACAGACAGATCGGGATATTAATACAGTAGGCTGTCAAGTCTTGCATGCCCTGTGGCCAAAAGTCAAGACCTTACAGGAGCCATGCTGCTACCAACAACTTTAAACTTAGGTGGCGTTGATAGTTGCTACAGACACATACCAGTCCAGTTTACATGTGACCAAAGCCCCAGTGATGTACAGAAGGTGCGCCTCAACACCCCAGCTGTCTTTCAGCAACGACTCAATAAATGCTAAAAGCGTTCAGCTAGCTATGTCTTAATACTACAACTGCAGGACATTGTGTAGTTCCCAATAATGATAGTGGTGATGCTTTCTGTCCCACAGAAAAAATAAATAAATAATAATAATAATAATAATAATAAAAACAAAACAAAAGCGTGGCGTGTGGTCATTCACTCCATCGTCACACACCGGCTAACACAATTAGCTAGCTAGGAAGTACAAAGGCCACAATGTGAACCTTTATATAATTCTCGAAGTTTAACGTTACATGACTATATGGTAAGGAAAAATTAATTCGTTGTGATACCAAAATACCACTTTCACTTGTGACTCAAGCGATTCATTTTGTCTTTATAAGGTTATCCCTCTCAGTTCTTTGCATTAGCCAACTAAAACCTAAACCTTCGAAAGAAGCGCAAAAATATATGCTTAGACCCTCATAGGCAGGCAGCAATTTATAACAACTTTAACTTACGATACGCTGACAGGTCCTTTTTAATGCCGAATTTTTCAGATTCTACAAAATATCCAACAGCGAAGTTGTGCCCCGTACTAAACTGAACAACCTGCAGCCAGTAAGATGTTAAATCCCATATAACAAATGCATATAGGGAGTTTGGCACCGTCTGGGATGAAACCGTGTAGCAGAGATGGCTGTGACCTAATGCAAACACGAAATACAGCATGGCTGTTTAAGGAGGCCGCAGTGCAGGATACAAAGCATGAAGTTAGCTACCTAGCAACCACAGTGGCTTTGATGTTTATGAAAATTAACGCTAGCTAAACACGAAAAAAATATAAGCTAATGGCACGTTCCCTCCACTGTATTATTTTTAGACTATGTTGGTAGGTGGCTACATTATTAAAGCCACTTCAGAGTTTCATATCCCCGAATTACAGACGTACTGGGCCACAACATAAAGCTGTGTGATACATAGTCGTTAACTATACCCAACTGCACCAACGAGGGGGAATCTGTAATCGATGCAGGGGTAAAGGACATTTGAAGCCAAAGACTGTCAATGCCCCGCATGGGCCTTAGACCTTCATGCTAGCCTGCTAGCCGGCCTGGCGACAATGACTGCCAACTGTGGGCCAAAATGCATTTATTATTATCCGAGAAGCAATGCTCCTACGTTGGCACGTGCACAGCTCAACAAAACGAAGCAAGTGCGGAAATTTAACTTCTACAACAGAAGCTACATGTGCTGTTCTGAATGGCAAGTTAGGAGGAGTTGCTTTGTAGGCTAGTTTTTCAATGACATGGGATCACATGGTGACACAATAAACATTTGACGACCCACAGAGAACAGTAGAAATGCCAGTGAATGTTTTTTTTCCCTGAAATATACTCACATAAATGTCAATGAAACTGAATCAAGCAACCATGTACGCATTAAATAGAAAACTAAAAGCTAACAGTCTCTTTTTCAGTGTGCTACTTCCTTCACGGACTAATTATTTTACTTACAATGTTTTTGGGTCCTCGGTACCGCAGCGATGATAGCAACACTAACAACGTGAGCTTTTTTGAAACGTACGCTAGTGGAAAGTCACACTCTCCTCCCCACGTGTTTGACAGACCAGTACCAGTCTTAAAAAAAGAGAGAGGAAAAAAAAACACGCAGACATAACAGCTGATCAATTCTCGCGATACTCTAAAGTTTAAGCCGCTTGGAGTCTTGCGTCAACTGAGAATGCAGTAAAGGTAAACGTTTCTTCTGTTAAGCTCATGCAGTTTCATAGGTAGATTTCACATCATCCTGGTCACTTTTACTATAAAAAATAGGAAAAAAAAGAACATTCGAGTACAGATGGGACAAAGCACCGCGTTCATATAATTTTACTATATAAATGAATGCCATCACATTAAGGCAAAGGTCACGTTAGAAATAGCACAATTTTACAAACGGAAGGATTTGCACCTTGTGTGATAAGTAAAATTAAATTGGGGCATGTCATGTCTGCTGGACAACCTTGAGTCATGGCATTTATTTATTTATTCATGTCACTTTACAGGGAGTGCAGAATTATTAGGCAAATGAGTATTTTGTCCACATCATCCTCTTCATGCATGTTGTCTTACTCCAAGCTGTATAGGCTCGAAAGCCTACTACCAATTAAGCATATTAGGTGATGTGCATCTCTGTAATGAGAAGGGGTGTGGTCTAATGACATCAACACCCTATATCAGGTGTGCATAATTATTAGGCAACTTCCTTTCCTTTGGCAAAATGGGTCAAAAGAAGGACTTGACAGGCTCAGAAAAGTCAAAAATAGTGAGATATCTTGCAGAGGGATGCAGCAGTCTCAAAATTGCAAAGCTTCTGAAGGGTGATCATCGAACAATCAAGCGTTTCATTCAAAATAGTCAACAGGGTCGCAAGAAGCGTGTGGAAAAACCAAGGCGCAAAATAACTGCCCATGAACTGAGAAAAGTCAAGCGTGCAGCTGCCAAGATGCCACTTGCCACCAGTTTGGCCATATTTCAGAGCTGCAACATCACTGGAGTGCCCAAAAGCACAAGGTGTGCAATACTCAGAGACATGGCCAAGGTAAGAAAGGCTGAAAGACGACCACCACTGAACAAGACACACAAGCTGAAACGTCAAGACTGGGCCAAGAAATATCTCAAGACTGGTTTTTCTAAGGTTTTATGGACTGATGAAATGAGAGTGAGTCTTGATGGGCCAGATGGATGGGCCCGTGGCTGGATTGGTAAAGGGCAGAGAGCTCCAGTCCGACTCAGACGCCAGCAAGGTGGAGGTGGAGTACTGGTTTGGGCTGGTATCATCAAAGATGAGCTTGTGGGGCCTTTTCGGGTTGAGGATGGAGTCAAGCTCAACTCCCAGTCCTACTGCCAGTTTCTGGAAGACACCTTCTTCAAGCAGTGGTACAGGAAGAAGTCTGCATCCTTCAAGAAAAACATGATTTTCATGCAGGACAATGCTCCATCACACGCGTCCAAGTACTCCACAGCGTGGCTGGCAAGAAAGGGTATAAAAGAAGAAAAACTAATGACATGGCCTCCTTGTTCACCTGATCTGAACCCCATTGAGAACCTGTGGTCCATCATCAAATGTGAGATTTACAAGGAGGGAAAACAGTACACCTCTGTGAACAGTGTCTGGGAGGCTGTGGTTGCTGCTGCACGCAATGTTGATGGTGAACAGATCACAACACTGACAGAATCCATGGATGGCAGGCTTTTGAGTGTCCTTGCAAAGAAAGGTGGCTATATTGGTTGCTGATTTGTTTTTGTTTTGTTTTTGAATGTCAGAAATGTATATTTGTGAATGTGGAGATGTTATATTGGTTTCACTGGTAAAAATAAATAATTGAAATGGGTATATATTTGTTTTTTGTTAAGTTCCCTAATAATTATGCACAGTAATAGTCACCTGCACACACAGATATCCCCCTAAAATAGCTAAAACTAAAAACTACTTCCAAAAACATTCAGCTTTGATATTAATGAGTTTTTTGGGTTCATTGAGAACATGGTTGTTGTTCAATAATAAAATTATTCCTCAAAAATACAACTTGCCTAATAATTCTGCACTCCCTGTACATGGTTGCAGACCAAGAACCTTACAGCTCCAACAGGACAATGTGCCCCCCCCACACAGCAAAGCTGCTCAGAAACAGTTCTAGGATCAAGACAAGGAGCTCAAGGCATTGCCCCAGCCTTAAAATGTCCCAAATCCCCTTCCAATCAAAGACAACATTACCTGGGCATTATGCATTAAAGTTAATGATCAAAAATGCAGATCTCTCTGTTATTCAAGCTGAGAGAGAGAGAGAGAGAGAGAGTCGTTGTGCTCAAATCAACTGCCCTTACTCAGACACACCTGACCAGTCTCACAACACTGCTTTTCAAAGTAAGCCAAACACTGAGCACTCACAGAGTCCAAACCTCTCTGGTACCTCACTATCTGGGCAGTATTTCCTTTTAAGGCATTAGTACTTTATTGTGAATATAATCATTTGGTTTTCTTTGTTTGTTTGTTTGTTTGTTTGTTTTTTAACATATTGTACTTTAAGTTTGTAGTGCAGTAAAAACAAGTGCAAAGGCTTTTGTTATATACCCTGTTGAAACACATTTATACTTGACATAAGTATAATTATTTTGTGTTCATTTCATTGTTTAGTAAAGTTTATTTACATGTTTAGTAATACATTGAACACAGGTTTTAATCACAAGATTATTTCTTTTTCTAAAAAATACGAAACAAACTTTTCACAAAAAGTAAGGTAATTTGTCATTGGCAGAGAACACTTTGCAAGTTTTCGTGGATACAACCCACATCCGCAACGCTGCTGCTCAACCCACAAATGCATTTACCTTACAATTGTGGCACCAGTCAAGGAGAAAGAAACAGGCTTTCCAGTGGTATAAGATTATAAATTGGAAGAACATCTCTTAACTGTCATAGATACCAACTATACGCTGAGTGAACAAAAACAGCCAATCAAACAAAGAATATAAAAAAATCAGGAGATGCTTTTTGTCCTAAAATGCAAATCATTCAGCAAAGTAAGAGACACTTTAACCAGTTCAGTTCTGTAATTCCAAATTTCAGTCAGCTGAATGACATCTCAAAACTAAAATAAGTTTTACTAACAGACTGCTTAAATAAATTACAAGAAATCTTTCCCGACAGAGTTTGGGTTATGTTAATACTGACCTGCAAGCTCATTAGAATTGCACAATCTCTGTTTTTGCCTTATGTAATGTACATACATATATATTTGCATGTTTCAATAAATCACTATACCCATTTTCCATTTTTCCTGCTAAAAGTATTGAGAAAATGAGTGGTGACCCAACCTTCTGGACAGTACTCAAAAGAGTCACAGAATAAAATTTGACAGCCAAATGTTCACTTTTTAAAATGCAGAGCCGTTCAGCATAAATTGCTATTCAGAATATCAACCAACTTGTCAAGCACAAGAAATGTACATTCTCTGCATTTAAAAGATTTTGTTGTTTTTTGACAACAAGTGATGGTAGCTCAATGAATAAGACACAGTATAACTGTTTGTGCATGATTTTTCACAAACATTTGACATTTTGACACCCTGGGTTAACTTAGAGAGTTAATAACTAGCTTTGTGTGGCCACTTATTGTGTGCCAGTTGCCTCTTTCAATCATCAGATGACAAAATGGTGATTTTATACAGGAGAAGCTGAAGACGTGGAGGCGTGTAAGACTGCAACTCTGCTTCCGGGTCACAACTCTGGATAAAGTAAAAGAGACGGACAAGACGCTAACACCTATAAAAGAGAGGAAACAAGTGAAGTAGCTGGAATGTTGGAGTGTTTCTTCAGTTTAACTATAACAAGTGGACTGACTTGGATAACACATGTTGGATTTGATAAATTGTATAGGAGGACAGGAAGAGTGGTGTGAATGTGAAAACCTGCACACCACTCCTCTTGACCTGTACAGGTTCAGTAAGACAGAAACTTTTGGGCTACCTCTTGGTCTCCTGTATCTCCCAAGAGGTTCATTAAAGCATTGATAAACCGCCAACAAGACGACACCACTGCCATCATCGATACAGGCTGAAATATAGGTTCAAATTCAGAAAGCTTTAAAGAATGTGGTTACATTGGCTAATGATTGGGGCTTTAAAATATCTATTGATAAAAATAAGTGTATGATAACTGGACATAAAAGGAAGGGACCAACTAAACATCTGCAAGTCTACGGAAAGGACCTTGAGAGAGTCAAGCAGTTCAAATTGATCAAGAAGCTGGATATAATTTGGTCGAAAACTCTACAAGTGCACCAGATATTTTTGCACCACTCCAATATTGTCCTTTTAATAGAAATGTGTGAAATGCCTTTGAAAATGAGAAAATATAGGCTTGGGCTGAAGTATTTAATAAAAAGAAAAGGACAAAATGTAATAGTTCTGGTTAAAACTGGGCTAGCACTGGGAATTCTTGGGATCAGCAAAGAAAGTCAAAATCAACTTTAATGAGGAGTTGAAATCCATGACATGAAAAAATTGGCTTTGTTGACATGGATGTGTGTTCTCCTGTCTGTTGGTCAGGTATACCATCATGGCTGATTCTAGGTCCATACTCAACAAGAACAGGAAATAGAACTCAGTAGATATCGTAAAAATAACCTACTCTAGGATGGAACACCTTTGGATTGGCTATTTACAAATTTATAAAGATGGGTCAAAGGTCATGTAAGTAGCAGAGTGGCTTGTAGTGTGTACATACGTGAAAACAGAGTTTTATAAAAAGCTTGTGTATATCAGATCAGTTTTATGGGCTCTCTGGTGGGTTGAGGACCAAAGGCATGATACTGCATCATATATACAGTGATTCAGCTGCAGGTTTTTTAGCATTTAAGGAGCAGAACCAGACCTGACCTGACTCTAGAGACACCTCGATGTAATGCAGCAGCATGTTCATCAAAGGAAAAAGCTGTTCAGAGACTTTGATCAACTGGAGAAACTGTTTTCAATATTTTTAAAAGGAAAGCTGTTACATTACTTATGCAGTGCTAACCTGTAGAGAATATAGAGACCTGAGACTGAGTGTGTGGCTAGCTCGCTTATCTAGAAGAAAACTTGGGAAGTAGCGAACAGTAGATGGCAGCAACACACCATTGTTTCATCTAGCCTGCCAAACCAAAAGAAGCACCCGCCTCTCCACAAAGCAGTAGTCAGACACAACACACGGGTTTAATTGCTAAGTAAGGTCAGCTGTACCAAAAAGGGTCGCACCAATAGCTGTAGTTAATATGCACGACGTGGCTTCATTTTCTGCCATTTTTGGAAAACAATGATGTGTCCGGAGTCAGGTGTGCTCGCTGGCTCTAGTGAACCTTGACCTCCCCGTCAGGTAGTGATGGCCCGCTTGAAGCTGAAGCTGACGGTGCGTGTGTCAAAAAAATCAACACACTGCTTCAGAAGCACTGTGTCGAAGCTTGATTTGTTTGGCCAGAGTCACGTGATCAGTGACGTCCGAAGCTTCATTTAGAGCCTAACTGCTTCGGTATCTGATTCAATGGTTTATAAGGAAGCGAATCATTCCCGGGATTTGTGGAGTGTTTTGATGGTGACAGCGAACCACTGATCATTCCACTGAGAGATTTGGAGCCAGCAAGGAATAAAGGAGGTTCTGTTGTGTGGGAGAATTTTGAGTTGATTTTTGTCAATCGGGTGGGTTTTCCAGCTTTGTGTTCTGGCCGTTTGCTTTTGTTTTGTGCGTGTTTATTATATCTGAAAATGGGAAAAAGGTAAAATGTCAAAAATCTGCTTCCATAATATAAATATCATTAAATAACTTTAGAAAAACTTCCACTTGACTCTTTACATGTAATGTTGTAAAAAAATATATATTATTGTTTAATTAATCTGAAAATGTTAGTCTGCCAAATGTGCAGCAATTGAATTTATTTATTCTCTTTATCTGATCGTTTGTGGGGCCCAGGTAGACTGTATAACTGCATCTCTACCAGTTTCTCTGCACTCCAGCCTCTTCTGTTCCATGTGAAGGGATTTTCCTTAAGGCAGGAGAAATTATCTCCACAAAAAGGAACAGGTTCGGCCATCGCACACTAGAACAAATTTTCTTTTTAAATAAAAATGAAAAAGGGTTACCTTAAATGCATCATGTTTTTAATTTGCAAGTTCATAAGCATTTTCCTTTTCCATTTCACAATCAATTCTACCCCCAGGTCAAAAATATGTCTGGGGAAATTTCCCTAATATAATATTATTTATAAATACACCCGTCCACTGCCAGACTGCAACTGCACCTTATGTACATTCTGTAGTATTCATTCCACCTCATTTAATTTCTGTATTTTATGTATATAAGTTTAGATTAGTTATTTATAGTTGGTTTACACAGCTTTGTGCATGTATGTGTATGCATGTGTAATGTATATATAGACGTGTGTGTGTGTGTGTGTGTGTGTGTGATTTACATTGCTGTGCTTGAGAGCCTCCATCTACCGGAACCAAATTCCTGGTATGTGTCTGCACATATACTTGGCCAATAAACACGATTCTGATTCTGATTCTAGCGATTAATTGCATAAGTGCATGGAGGCAGGACCTCACAGCTGAAGCATACTCCATTGTGTGGTACATTATTATATGTATATATTATATGTAACGTGGTATTTTTCAATTATTGTATTTACCAACATCAAGAAGTCACAAGCAAAGAAAGACCACACCATGGTGCATAACAAGGAGAGTTTACTGGTCAAAACTATTTATTAAACAAATAAAACACATTTTTTTAACCACCAAAAAATACACGTTCAAAGCAACACAACGGCGGCCCAATATCAGACAGAATTCCACTCTGTAGAGTGGGCAATCATAATGAAGCAGTTGGTTTTATTTTGTGGATTCAAGCTGCTCTTCATATTTTAGGCCACCAGATGTCACCAGAGAGGACTGTGTTGAAAAGCTTCGAGTAATGAACCGTTTTTCAACACAAGCTTCAGTGCTTCAGAAAGCTTCATTTGGCCATCACTACCGTCAGGTATCAACCTGGTGAGTTTGGCTTTGTAATTTACACACCTACATCATCGCATGAAAATCTCTTAAAAGTTTATTTTGTGTCACAGAAACAGTAATATTTCAAACTTTTTACCCGCCCTCCTCCGCCATTTGAGTTTTGGACGAAATGCATTCTGGGATATTTGGCTGCACGCTCGATAGAATGGGAGGAGCGAGAACACATCCGGGCATTTTGAGCGTACTTGGAACACTACTTGGTCTGCGACTGATGACGTATCACAACTCAAGTACATACAAATACGCATATTGAGAAATGGCCAGAGTTTTAAAGAGAAAGTGAAGAAAATATTCCCGTGTTTCACTTAAAAAGGGATTATGTTCAAATGAATGGTCATGTGAGAACATGCTAGAGACAAATCTAACTGAAGTATAATTACTTTAACTGAAACTTGAGTTATATCCATAGTGAATGTTCAAATGTGAAATGGGAAATTGATTTTCTATTTTAAGAATAACACAGAAAAGAAGAAAATGTAATGAAGTGATTTTGAAGTTTAAACTTAAACCCTGTATTAAATCATGTACGTGAAGTCAGATAGGCCCCATTGTATTGCTCCGTTTATTATTACTATTATTTTCCCCCAAAATGGTCTTTTTAACATGCTCAAAAACTCATAAAACTGCGATATTTTTGGTTGAAACGTTTGATTTTGCAAATTTTTGTTGTACTTTTGCAAACTCCTAGGGATTTTATCGGCTCAACTTCATATTTGGTCAGTCTAAACTACAGAAACTGCAGAGCTTTTGAGTTTTCTTCAAAGGCGGTGGCCGTGGCACCACAGCGAATTTTGATCATTCGCTATGGAATTTTAATATGCTGTCACCCACACATGCATTGTCCAGTCTGGACCAAATTTTTCATATGTGATAAGGCTTTGACCCTGAACACATTTCATCTGCCATATTTGACAATGGTCAAAGCGCCACCTAGTGGGAACAGTTGGTCTTGGGTTACATTAACCTCCTAGGACCTGGCATCCACATATGTGGACATCCCATTTTGGGTTATTTAGACCAAAATACTCAATTTTGCTCTACAAGGGCCTGATATCCACTTACAAGGACATTATACTGCTACTGTTCTATCGAAATTTTAAACGAATATCCTCATATGTGGCTCTCATTTTTCTTAGAAACAAAAATCAGGTAAAAAAAAATCTGGTAATTCTTTGTTTTTACATTCACTGGTTCCCAATATGCCCAAATATCAAAGAGAAATAAAAAATGCATGCCGTGGAAGAGTTCAGGTCTTAGGAGGTTAAAAACTATGAGTTTTTGTTAAAGGGTGTGAAACTAGCAGCTTTGGCAAATTTCAATATTTTCATATGAAGCTCGTAATTGCTATAATTTAAAGAAATCTCATCCAATCTCTACCAAACTCCACAGGCATGAGAAGATCTTGGCATTCCTGGGCGTGTAACTAACTTGATTACCAGAGTGAATAAACACAAGGAGAGGGGACCCCCATATCTTCCACAGAGCTAGTGGGGACAACAACATGAACCCATCAATCATCACACAGGATGGAGGAGGACAGCAATAGCTGGCTGACCTGGCTTACTTCATCTGAGGGCTTAAGAAATGATTGCTCCAGAGGTGTGGGTCGTCCCAGGGTTAACCCTGAAGTTGCCTGGACCAGCCAAAATCCTGCTTTGTAGTAGATGCCTCTGGTCAGCTGGAGCCTTTCTCAGCAGTTTGCCGTTGGATCTCTTTGCGCCTTGTTGGCTCTGGCTTCCTCCAACAGTCTAAACACAGCCATGCTGGTCATTCTAAAACTGTATGTGGTTCAGAGCAAACCAGCTTGTGTGGTTAAAACTGGAATGCGAGTTTATATTTTAACCAACTGACTTATTTTACTTTTGGTTTTGCAATTAATGAAATGTAACTTCACAAACACAAGAAATCAGTTGTATGCTGGTTTATAGCAGACAGGCATAAATTAGTAATCTGTTTTAGGTACCAAATTTATAGTGAAGACCAGAAGTATTAAAATATTAAATTACAAATTTGGAAACAGAACTGTAAAAGAAACGAAATTATGCTCTGATTTTGTATTGATGTTTTTTTTGTTTTTGTTTTTACAATTTATAAAAAATAGATTGAATTGGCTAATAATATCATCTTATTGTCTGTGCCAGTGGATATAT
This sequence comes from Perissodus microlepis, assembly GCF_051167445.1. NCBI lineage: Eukaryota > Metazoa > Chordata > Actinopteri > Cichliformes > Cichlidae > Perissodus > Perissodus microlepis. The sequence continues at coordinate 34,445,193 of NC_140474.1, read as the reverse complement.
GGAAAAACATAACTGAATTACTTTGACGATGAAGATAAAATAAGTAATATATATATTCTCCGGCATCTTTATTTATAATGACCAAGTGTAATTCACAAAAGAAAAAAGGTATATGTTTCATACCAAAGATTTTGGTGTCACAACTCAGTTAAATCTGAACAACAATCTTCATATCATTTATAGATTGCCTGTAGTCCACTGTCTACATCATTTAGTGTATGTTTGTAGGAACTTTGACTCCACCCTAGGAGTCAAAGGTCATAGGTCCACCTAGGGTGGACCTATGACCTTTGACTCCTAGGTGGACCTATGCTGCAGAAGATAGTATGAAGATATGAGATATTCACCTGAAACAGACCTACGAGCACTTTCTTTTAGAAACTTAATTTTACATTGTTGCTAAGATGTATTTACTAAAAATGTCACACAAATTCATAATTTTGAAGAGTAAACCATTTTATTACTAACACTGGAGTAGTTAAATTTGTTTATTATTATACAGAAACTAACTGTTTTACAAAAACAAAATGATACAATGTCACACATATGTACAGTATAGTAAATATACCATCTCAAATTGTACACAAAGTATTTACAATTCCACACATACTGCATTAAAAACAAAACTCCGGCTAATACTCTACAGACATTGAATTTTGCATAACATCAAATAAAACATGCCGCATTTTGAGGTTTTTCATCTTTACAAACCCATGACCATTTTTAAATTAGTGCAAGTTAACCACTTGTGTCAGAGGTTATGGATATATATTTTTAATAGTTTCATTCACACAAGTCAAACTAAAACCTGGAAATAATGGAAACCCGTTGCCATGTTCCTCAAATACAGCTGACCTTCAGATGTTTCCTGATTGTGTTTGGTTAAAGGTATAGTAGCTGATTCTTTGACCGGATGGCTGTGGACATAGTTCTGTAGTATATCTTTAACAACAGTTCACTTGTGAGGAGTGGTGAGCAGACTTACTCGTGAGATGTTTCAATGCAATTCTGACACTGAACTCTAAAGAAATATGTCCCTTAACAGCATCAGTGACTGTATGATCCACATCTTATGAGTTTCTCATTGAGTTTTAACAAATTGAAGGGTCAAAAGAAAAAGAAGAGAGAAAACTTGATGCTGCATTTTGATCTTAGAGTAGGCCTAGTTACATAAGGAGAATGGATAATCTCAGTGACTGCAGTGTGGCTCTAGAAAAGAATATTTGGGAAAATCTGATGTCAAATAAGATTTTAACACATCACACTCGTATCTGTTCAGTATCATCAGTAGCTTCGAGGTCTGGAGATGCTTCAAATTATAGGAAGGGCTTTTTTTTTTTTTTAGCAGTTATACAGCTGTGAGTCATACCACCAACACTTTCTAATGCCAGGATTAGAGACAAAATATTACATGACATCACATTTGATGTTTTTTTTTTTTTTTAAATTCCCATTATTAAATTCACATTGGATGACAATCAATCTGACAGAATGGTTACCTTATTTTTTACCTCATAATACAACTTCTACAACCAACAGTAATACAGAGTGCACTAACAGCCCATCTTTGACAGTCTCTAGTTTCACATCTGCCTGTGACCTGGAAATCCATCTCTGCATGAAAGTTGTAGCTCTCAGATGAATGATGGCGTGATTTAACTATACACATCTAGTGTATAAAAAATTGCATCCATACATTCTCGTCACGTCAGTGTGAATTTTTTTTTATAAACACTGACGTTCATGTTCATTGTAGATAGGTGCTGTGGTGACTCATTTCTCCTTGCATTTGCGCCGCCACCACTCATGTTTTGGGTGTAAGGGGCTAAGACTATAGGAGAGGATTTACACACTGGAAATGAGAAAAGTGGATGAGGGAGCTAGTGTCAGACAACACTTTTCTTGTTCCCAGCAGCCACTTCCTTTTAAATCCATCCTAATGACATCTCACAAATCATGAAAGGCACCATGCTACGATTCGTCAGGAAGCAATATTGATGGATCCAATTATACGTCTCTGTCAAATTAAGGCAAAACACTTTGGTCTCTATCACCATCTATTCTGATAGAATGAGTATTTCAGATGGACAAATTGTATAGCCTGAAGTTGACATAGAAGAACTGTCAAGTGTCCAGAGTTACCTGCATTTTCAGCACTCTGACCAGAAAGCTGCAAGACTGAAGCCCAGTGGAACATTCAGAAATGTTTTTTTCCTCCAGGCCCTTTCAGATTGTACATCAATGGAACTCTTTGGGCATTTATTAACTTCTTGTACTTTAAAACAATGTTAGGACTTCAGCAACACATATTTCTTGTTTGATTTTGACTCTTTGATTTTATACAAGAAAATCTGTTAGCGATGGCCTCATGGAGGCCAACATAAGAAGTCACATTTCATGTGTTCATTTATTTAACTAAACATCCTTCATTAAGTATTTCTCTATCTCCTTTATGACAAATCTCATGATATACTGACTGAAAGAGCTACATGCACAGTAGAAAATAACATCCTGTCAGACCACTACAAGACAAGGAAAGAAATCTGTTGCGACCGATTCACAGATGTATCAACAAATGACATTAATCTTTAAAAAATATGTTTAAAATAAATTCATAGTTGTTCAACAATACTCAACTCTTTTTATGCATAGATTAAAGTGTTTTGACTAACTGCACAGGTCCAGGACACAGTGTCACTACAAATTTTGTGATCACTTCCAAAGCAAGTCATTTTCTCAAAACAGCTACAGGTTCCAACATCCAGATCAGCCTGCAAGGCAGGTTAAGTAATCTATACTGACCGTCGTGACTGCTTGTGTTGTCAGAGGTTTATTGTTATTGTGAAGAGTAATAATAATAATGGAAAGACAATAACGATAGCAATGACTGGCAGTTTAAAAAACCCAATAATGAAAGAGCCAATAATTTTTAATGATTTAATTTTAATTGTGAACAATTTTTGGAGTATTGTGACCAACATATGTAGTGAGTGGAACAGTGTGAGTGTAAAAGTAAACCATTCCGGTTTCTTATACTTTGACACCATTGCACGTAGAGACGTGTTGGGTTGTACTGCAGATTTTTTTGTTATCTCACTTTCTATTACCACATGCAGGCTGCCCTGAAAGTTAGAACTGCAGTACAGCATCTAAAACACAACAGCATGCTTTGAAAACAGTCAGCAGTGATGCACAGTTCCCGTGATATGTAGTAAATGAGCTGAAACACAATTCTTATTATGTAGACCGTTCTAAAGCCACACAGATGAAAAGCATTTACTACCACGTACTTCCCCCAAAGAATCTGCTCAGTCTCTGCAAGTGAAGACCTGTCATCTCTATGATCATGCGGACTGGGAGCTCTGGAATTACTTTTAAGGACTGAAACCGAAACCACATTGTATTTCACCATTTTTCAGTAATGCTAGAAAACCATACCAAATGGAGCGGGGTATGATGCCCATTTCTTTCTGAATACCTGATCTTTTTTGTGGGCAGCTACATATAAAGTAAATGTCAAGCACTGTCAGTTGCCACTATAGTCAGTCACTTTGTCACCCTCTTTGATCAAACATTTTGTTCTCAGAAAAGGTCAAAGGAGCTATAGAAATGAACCATAAGTCACAGTCTTAGTGCTTTGTCCTGCTCTGTGACCTATTGTTTTGTGTTCTTGGGTAATTTTGTAGAAAATTGTCTAATTTTACACTTTTTGGTACTGCTGTGAGCTATCAGGCGCATATAAAGATAACATGACACCTACATCTTGGAAACAGGTGCTTCTGACACTGTTGACATAATTCAGAACCAGTTTCTGTCCAGTAGATGGGATTCAGACATGGTTTTAAGGGCCGGGCAGATGGACGATTACTCAATACTCCATCTTAGCAAAGACATCTGGGGAAAAAGCAGCTGATGGCTATAATCACAATTTTAAAAAAAAAGTCTGTTTTAGGCTTATTTTCAAAATCAATGTTTATAAGAACATGAAAAGTAAACACGAATATTATTATTTCAATACTGGTAATGTTTGCTGATAAAACAAAGTGTTTGTCAATAAAATACATTTATTTTGAAAATCATCCTGAATAATAAAGGTAATGAGTTTCTGTGAGTAAAGCTAATATTTAGTAATAATTTTGTTATGAAAATGATGATTGCACAGCAAAGATCACTGAAAGCTCAAAACGGCAGAGGCTCAGGACGTGAGCTACGGGCTCATTTATGAGCCAAGTAGAAGGCAAGACTCTGGCTGCATGACAGTGACGAGTTTTTTGATTTTCACTTTCGTACAGAAGGGAACAGTGGTGACTTTAGTCAGATTTAAAAACAGAAGAGCACAGTCAACTCCTCTAACAGACGAAGCTGCTTTCTGGTTGGACTTTCCTTTCAAGGATCCAGCTCAGACTGCCGAGATGAAACACACCTAGAAACCACGCTGTCCACTATGAGTTAAATCTCTATTTGAACAAGTAACTCAGAAGTTGGCCACATATTGCACCAAGCTGACAGTAAATGTGTTCTTCCGGTTTGTGTGAAGGAAAAAAAAAGGTAGAGGTTGACAAAGTTTGAGAGTTGAGGATTATTGCCTATTACTCAATTTTCATGGTCCATGTGTAAACAAATTTAATGCTATGCTGCTAAAAAAAATACAGTTCATAATAAAATATCAACAAAAAACACGAGGACAGAAAAACCAAACAAACCCGAAAGCTCGCAGCTATTTACAGATGCATTTTCTCTAGTGTTTTGCAATCTTCATGTTGAAAGACAGTTTATGGAAAGTAAATAGATGATTCGTGTACTATGATCTACTTGTACAAGATAAATATTTTCAGGCAGCAGGGTATATTGATGATTGTATATTTGATGATCATTGGAGGCCTGTCGTGACATAGCTTGGTGAACTTGTGAAGATATGGATGGCTCGCCTCCAAGATTAGTACCTGGTCTTTGTCCCCAGCAAGATTTTAATTTTACTTTACAAATTGTACACATTGAAAAACCCTGACAAAGGCACACCATGGAGAAAACATCCACATCTAAATTAGAACTAAGGACTAGTTATACATAATCTATGTAACATATGTACAGTACTGGGAGAGGGGAGCTGAGATGTCCAGAGAAGAGGTCTTTTCTCGCAGACACACCCAATCACCTATTTACTGTTGTCGTTTGGTCCATCTCACTGACACTGGAATATTTAGTCTGGAGGAAGGCCAAGGGACTTGCCTGAAGTCAGAGACTTCCTGTTTGGACTGTGCCAACCGAGACACATCACAGTCGACATCCAAATCCATTCACACCATTTTCCCTTCAGTTTTTTCCACTTAAAGTGTGGCTTCCCTCACTGCAGGACAGTTAAAGTGTTTCCAAACACTGTCCCTATGAAGAGAAGGAGCCTGTCTGACACCATGTACTGTCTAAATTTAAAGATTTGAGAAAAAAAAAAGAAAGAAAACAATTATAATGATAAAAAAATTATAAAATAAATAAAAATCAAGCAGCAGAATTCAAGTTTGCCCTTGCTAATATTCCTCCTTGTTACGAAACACACGATCACCTGTTCTGCCAAAGCAACAACCGTGAAGGAGGAACTAAAGAGTAAATGTGGAGTGCAGCATGAGGCCTGGCAGGCCTGGGACAGGTGGAGAGGGAGAGAAAGAAAGTATATGTGTGACGGGGCAGCTGTCTTCTCTGGTCGATCAGACAATCTTCTTGATGCTGGGTCTCTTGAAGCTGCCAGCACTGCGCTGCTTCTGGACCTGACTGGCTGAACCATGGCGAGTACGACCTCCACTGGACAAAGCTGAGCTGGGGGACAACTGGACATTCTCCTTATCTACACCTGGAGGAACACAGGGATGACAGGCTTTAAAGGCATTCCCTTTGTCTGGGATTGTTTTCTCGACCATTTTATTTTTCTTAAAATCTCTTTAGATTATATTGTTATTGAGACAAACCACATATTTCTAATCTTGGGAAATTATCTAATTAAAACATTTACAAGTCTGATGAATGAAAGGTATTGCGAAGAAGACGTGGTGCAGCGGTTAGCACTGTCACCTCACAGCAAGACTGTCCTCCATCTACATCCAGGGGCCCTTTCTGTGTGGAGCTTGCATGTCGTCTCAGTGTGTGGACTTTATCTCTGGTATTTCGGCTTCCTCCCAGTCCAAAGGCATGCATCTTAGGTTGATGCAAATTGTCAATGAAAACGACTGTCTCTCTATTTAGCCTGTGCCTTATGACTGCTACAATACATGGATTTATGGATGGATGCTAACAGTTTGAGAATGGTAATTCTTTTGGTTAGGTAGACTTGCAGAGTTTGTAAATGTGTTTTTTTCTAGAAACATCTCTTAGCTTGTTTATAATATTGTTTGTCTAATTAAACAGACTTCAAATAAGCTCTTTGAGTTTCTTTTCCTTTCTATACTGCGTTGCATTTTAACAGAATTTTTGTTTTTATGTGACATGTATTCATTGTACAAATAAAGTAAACTGCCACTCACTGTTAATTTCCTAGTAGTCTTAAAATGTCCTTCAACCTCATAACAAACTGTTGAAGAATCAGGTCAGGACAGTGTCTAAAGGTGTTCTTTGTTACATCCTGCACACAACACAAGGCCCAAGGCAGACCTGTTCTGGAAATAGCTATAAACCATACCTCACAGCGGGTGCTTATTTAAGCTAAGGGTGCTTCCTGGGTTGAGCATGCAGAAGACGGAACCGCCCGCTTGTTACGAATTTGCAGCAGCTCGTCTATTCTTAAATAGACGAGCTGCTGATGTTACTGTAGCCTGGTTCTAGAGATAAAGGTGAAAAGGGAAACAATGCAAATTTAGTATTTTTTAACCACACTTCATCAGGGCTGCCAGTGTAGTGGAAGGTTTGGTAGACGTGAGTACTGCGTCAGAGACTTTATTGAGATCTCTTTGATCGCAGGAGTGATCATGTCGTGCAAGTCAGAACATCTAAAACATCACCTCTCCCATCACTGACTACTTTCCTTTAGAAAGATGTTTTTAGTCTAACTTCAAGTAACATGAACCGTTCTCTTTATGTTTCTGTGAATCTTCTTTGATGATTAATCACTAACAGATTAACTTTTTTGGTTTTATTGTCTGTAACACAAGACACAGACAGATGACTGACATGAGATAACACTACTCATCATGTCCGCCATCTGTGACATATAACTATGAGCAAGCACTCTATGTGAAAGTCTTCTCTTTGTGTAAGCAGTAATTCTAGTCCAAAAAAATAATTCTCAGCATCTTAACCCCCTCGAGATGATTCATGATGAAGAAAATTTCCTGGTAAATATTTAACCCTTTACAAGAAATTTCTTTTCAAACAAAAGGAGGTAACGTAGGACAAGAATGTGACCAGCTTTCTCTCTGGACTGTGACTTGGATGAGAACATTTTGATTTGATTTCACTAGATGATGAAGTAAAACATGTAGACAAGGTGAAAAAACAGGAAGCTTTAATACAGAGAGTTAGAGTGACTGTATGCTTTTTGTTGTAGAGAGAGATGGACACCTGGTGAGTGCTGTGAAGTGGCCAGTGAGGTCATCGAGTTTGACAGGTTGAGGTTGGCAGTGATGCTAAGCTGGCTCTGGCTGGTAGGAGGGTAGGGGGAAGTAGGTGTCCTCAGTTGCTCCTCCCCTCGTTCCTCGTCAGCTGCTGGCAGGTAGCTGTCAATCAATGCCTCCAAGAACTTGACAATCAGCTCAGCGTAGTCTGGAATCTGGGTTTGCTGCACAAACAACAAACACAATGAGCAATGTCAGAGTCAGGTAATAAGGTCTAACAGCAGCACAGACGAGGTTCATCTTCAGTCAGTGAAACCCAATGTCGTCTGCATAACAACTGCAACCAAATGCCGAAATAGCATAAAAATCTGGCCCGTGTCAACACTTTATCGGGTGGATTTTTCAGATGGGATGGTAACATACTCTGTTTCACTGGTTATAATTAAAATTATTTAACATTACTTTACTAATTGCTTCATGAAAACGAACTGTTTTCTTGAGGTTTTCCTAATTTAGACATTTGATTACCTCCCATAGACACTTTTTATTTTGAATACTTGCTGGACTCTGGGCTTTCAACAACAACTAATTCTCTTTCTTCAACCTTTCTGTTGCAGATTTCCTGGTGTGCTGAAGAATATTTTTGTGACATGACCCAGTTTTTATCAAGTTTTAACTGTCAGATAGTTGGCCCCTTGACTCTAGAATACTTTGATATACAGAGGAGTTGATGGTCAACAAGGTGGCCAGATGCTGTAATTAATGACAAACATCTTCAATTTGTTCTTGTTCAAAGAAAATGGTTCCAGAAGTCTTGTGGTTTGCTCTGATGTATCTTTACAAACCTAATCTGTGCTGCAGTGTTTATTTTAGAGACAAACGGCTTTCTTCTGGAAATCCCTCCAAACCAAGCCACACTGGAGTCTTTCTTTACTTGTACTGTCATAAACATTTAACATGCTACCTGAGGCCTCTATAGCCTGCCTTTATGTATTTTGCAGTTTCACTAAGTTTATCAAGTGCATTTTATTAGCAGCACCTGGCTGCTACTCACACTCTGAATTCCTTTGGAAGGAGTAACAGTACACGTATACAGGACTGCATAGAGTTCTTTAAACTTAAGTGCTGTATTAAAAGAAGAATGGGGAAAAAACAAGAGAACACAGAAATAAATAAGAAACTAATGATATTTGGGGGTGCAAAACATACACAGTCATGCCCCAAAAAAGGCACAGGAGATGCGATGAGCAGAAAGACTCGGATAAACTCAAATACCGATGACTAAAAATAAGTTTTAAGTCTAGTTTTAAAAGACTTAATTGAGAGAGCAGATTTGACCAACCACAGCAAACGTCCGGTCCCCTCTGAGTTTAAAGGTGCTTTCACACCTGATGTGTTTAGTTCATTTAAATTGAACTCTGGTTTGTTTGTAAGTGGTAAATGGACTGGTTCTTATATATCGCTTTAAACAACTCATTTACACCCATTTGCACAAGCACTTTTTTCTATGCTCTTTCTACACAAGTGATAAGATGGAACCTGAGGTACACAGCAAAGTGTTGCTGTTGAAGAATAATTTCCAATGATGACAGAGAAAGTTTTATTTTTCAGGTATGAGGTAAAGCGCCCTGAGGCAACTGTTGTTGTGATTGGTCCTGTATAGCAAAATAAAACTGAACTGAACCAGTGTAGTTCTCTGCAGCTGATACCAGCACTAAAGTGCAGGTTGAGGAGGAGGATCTCCAGAGTAAACTGACAGGAGCACATCATTGTATACTTTTAGCAGGGCAGATTCTGTTGTGGGCCCTGAAACCCGACTGAAACATTTCAAAAATGTTATGCAGTAAATATGGAAGAAATTGATGGAGAAGGACAATAAAACACTTTCTGTGTGTGTTTTTGAGTGATAGAGTGCGTGTCTGTTAGATAGAGGTAGAACATTCATACGGCCCCTGAACATCTTTCTGTATAAACTTAAGTTTTGTAAGGATATGTTCTCCCAGGATCTTAAACTGGTATGTCAAAACTTAAAAAAACATTCCAGTCACCCTCAGAAAAAAGTAGAAGTGTAAACATTAGGATTCCATGCTGAACCATTCAATATCAATATATCAAAATGGGCAACATTGTTTAAAAATAAAATTAAAAAACATAAGAAAATAAATAAATATTCAGTCAATTAGTCATTTAGTCAACATTGTCAATGCAACTCAGGAGTCTGTATTATTGAGTTTTGGGTTTTGCTAGTTTTCCGAAGCGGCATAATCCAATATCAACTTGAAAGCAGACCACAGATAATTTTCAGCCTCTCTGCTACTTTTTGGTATTTATGTATGTGCTTCCAAGAGTTGATGCTTCATATTTCAACACACCAATTGACAACCTGGTTGTAGATCTGCTGTGTACTTCCTTAGTAAGCTGAAATTCTACTGCAAGGCAGCTGAAGCTGCCCAAGTGAAAATAACTAATTGACAAGAGGAAAATGTTATTTGTACCTTAGAGAAGGGTCCAGCAAACCTCCAAAGTCCATTAAAGCCAAAGCCTGTGAATTGAGAGAAAGGAAGAGAAGGGAATGAAAGTAGTGAAACATCTTCATAAAGTTAAAGAAGTCCAATTGTCTTCTTTTTTCTTAAGCTTCTAAGAACAGGGGAAGACAACTCAGTGAATAAATATCTACAAGCTTCTATCCATTTTCAGTACCTGTCAGCATCAGGTGACATAACTAAGAGCAAAACTAGGAAGGCTGGCATGTAGAGCTTGTAAATCAATTTACTTTGTAAATAGGAAGGTTGGTACTGGGGGGGTGACTCCTCATGGTACACCACACTCTGGACAATGCCGTGGACAGGGTTCAGGAGATTGATATCTTGGCACATGGATAGCACAGTGTTGATCTTGGAGTCCAGTAGATTGTGGCTGAGAGGGTGAACAGAGAAAACAATATTGGGGCACATGGTTATGTGGTTATACAAGTCAGCCTTTTAAAAAGCTCAAGGGTTTTACTGGTAATTGAAAGTATCGAGGTACATTTTCACTGACAATTACCACAAAGAGTGTAAAAATGAGAAAAAAACTTCCAGTATTATAAAATCTTAGTGAAGCGAACACCTATAGCAGAGTTAGTCTGTTCTGATGTAGGATATATTTGTTAAAACTAACATTTTAACTGAGAATATTGGTTAGAAGGCGCTGATAACCATTCAGATAAAAGACTGAGCAAGCTGCCTCCTATATGGAACAATGGCTCTTTAATGAGTCTGGGGGTGGATTGGCAAAGTATTGGATTGGAAAGCTTCCCTATCTAAGAGCAAAATGAAGCCTGGCCTACCACTACAGAAAATCAACCATTGTCCAAAAAGATCCCAGGATAATTTCACCTAATCTGAACAAGAACAGAAGACTGGCAGCAGCCATTTGATCCTGTCTGCTTATATTGGGTCCCAGTTATAACCATGAAGACTTTACCTTTATACTCAAAAAATATCTGAAAAATTCAAAGGTCAAATTTTTCAGGTCAAACAAACAAACAAAAAGTAAACCTCAAGACAACCAGGACTAGACATGTTCATTACTTACACAACTGGAAAAACCTTTGGGAAGACAACACTAGCTTCAGCTAAATACTCATACAGAATCCGCTGGTCAAAGTCATCAGTGGTGTATTTGACCTGGGTGGCCTGAAAAACAACAAGAGTGAAAAGTGAACATGAGCTGAAAAGTAACAGTATATAAAGTAAGCTGTATGGTGTGTTTCCTCACCAGCACAGTGAGCAGCAGAGCCTGGATCTTTGGGTCGGTAAGCACCTCCTCGTCCAGCAGAACATTGGACTCTGATACAGACACCTTGCGAAGGTGAGAGTTTCCAATTCTCTGTGTCTCTGTAATTACAACAATCAGGTATCACATAGAATATGTCCTTGAACAAACTTCAGAATCATATCAAACATAGAAGGATGTGCTAGGATCAATACCTTGTGCTATACCTATACCTTGTGCTATACTCTCACCTATCTCATAGTCGTTCTCTGCTACACGCCTCATCTTTGGAGGGGTAGTCATGCCTGACTCCATTTCTGGTCTCTTTGGTGCTTTGGAGTCTGATATGAGATGATCAAAGCTCTTCCGGGTGCCTAGCCAACACACACACACACAGAAGACTTGAAATCTGGAGATTTAACACAGATATTCGGGGGGTCCTTCTAAGGAAAGACTGACAGATGTAACAAAAAACTGAGGGATTGGACATACCCAAGAGCTTCTTGGTGTTGGCCTGTGAAGGCTGACCCATGTCGAGGCTCATCGACTTGCGTGTTCGAGGGCTAATCTGGCCCATTGTTGGATAATGAGCTGAAAGGTAGCGCTCTGAAACCTGAGGTGATGTCCACGGCTGAGTCTCATTCAAAGTTCTGAGAGGACAGTAACAGAACAATTGTTAGCAAGTAGGTTACAAACTCATTTTTAACCTAGAAATTCCACAATGGAGGAAGGTTGACGACTGTCCCTAATGACAGATAACTAACCAAACAGAATTGTGGTTCTATCTTTGGTCATGAAACTAAACATTGGACTACTAACTAATACTTACAGGAATAGAGCATGAAATGATGCCGCAATCAAAAAACATATCCGTGCCATGATGGGAGAAAAGAACCCCAAACAACACCGACCACACACACACACACACACACACACACACACACACACACACACACACACACACACACACACACACACACACACACAAAAGAAAAGTAGATGGATAAAATGGAGAACAAAATCCAATCGAGTGTCAATAAGCTGTTAAACCTACTGTCATAACTCAGTTTCTCAGATTTAGTGTACCCTGCAATATGACCTGTCCTGAAATCTCTAACATTGTGTTTAACTGACATTAACAAATCAGTTACTGCAAACCTTTTAAGCCTTAATTAAAAAAATTTAAATAATTTTAACTGGCCCTAAACTGAAATGTGTGTTAGGGACACTGGCTGAAAGGGGTATAACCACCAGTTAAAAGTTTTGTAGTCATTTTAGATTCTGGATTGCACTTTAAAACCCACATTGACATCAAATTGACACTGCCTGTATAATGCATGTATAATGTAAACATAATTGGTCCTAGCACTGAACCCTGTGGAACTCCATAGTTAACCTTAGTGTGTGAAGAGGACTCTCCATTTACAACAAACTGGAGTCTATTAGATAGACATGATACAAACCACTGCAGCGCAGTACCTGTAATACCTACAGCTTACTCTAATTGTTCTAATAGAATATTATGGTCAACATTGAACGCCGAACGGAGGTCTAGCAAGACAAGCACAGAGATAATGTTACATCTGTGAGATGATTATGGGTCATTTCTTCTCTAATGGTTAAAATTTTATTTGTGAAATCATGAAGTCATTGCTAGTTAATGTTAAAGGGATGGTTGGCTCAACAGAACTCTGACTTTTTGTCAGCCTGGCTACAGTGCTGAAGAGAAACCTGGGGTTGTTCTTATTTTCTTCAATCTGTGATGAATAGTAAGATGTTCGAGGTTTGCGGAGGGCTTTCTTATAAAGCAACAAACTATTTCTCCAGGCTAAATGATGATCTTCTAAATTTGTGATACACCATTTCCTCTCCAGCTTACGAATTATCTGCTTTAGGCTACGTGTTTGAGAATTATACCAGGGAGTCAGGTACTTCTGGTTTGAGATACTATTTTTCACAGGAGCTACAGTATCCAGTGTCATACATAGTATCTATTGTTCAGCACTTTGGTCAGCCTTGTGTGTTTTTAAAGTGCTATATAAATAAACAATGATGATGATGATGATGATGATGATGATGATAGTAAGGAGGTAAAATTATTAACAAGATAATCGACCTCTGTTGGAGTAGCGTTCAGGTAGCTGCTCTGCTCTGTGTTGGTACAGGGCATTGAAGATGATAACAGTGGGTGGATTATATTCTTAAACTTAGTAAAAACTTTTTTTTGAAAGACATCTACTGTGAAGAAACCTACTCCCCACTGCTGTGTAACCAACTATTGTAAATTTAAATCAGGAAATGATCAGACAAAAGAGGGTTTTCAGGAAACACTGTTAAATGTTCAGGGTTTTTTTTTTTGCCATATGTTAAAACAAGATCTAGAGTGTGAGTAAAGTGATGGGTGGGTTCTTTTACAATATTAATATAACTAATATAAATGTAATTTTTTTTTCTGCTCAAAATTCTGATTTTGTTGAAACAAATTGTTGGTTTTAGTTGAAACCGACAATTGTGATTTTCTGATGTCGGAGTTTCCATGAAGGCATCTATTCACTGAAAACTGTTTTCTTTGTATGAGCAGACCTAAAAAAACCCCCCCGAAACAAATGACTTCTGCATATTTCACAGACAGACAAAGTTTGCTACTTGTTTGAAGAAGGAAGGCTCTTATTTCCTCATTAAGAGGTGACGATAGTTTTAATGTAATACAAATGAAGTGCAGCAGCTGAACAACAAGCACTAAAATATGAAAAGCAAGAATCCCTCATTTTAACATTGCATGTTCCCCAACTCGATGGCAAAGAAGATCATTGTCTTTACACAGTGTTCAAAAATACTTTCTGCCAATGATTCCTCCACAGAGAACTGTGCATGTGTGTTAAAATTATAGCCAGCCATAGCAAGTGATATTTGGGACAGAATTTAGAAGTCACTGGCCTTCTCGGGCTTACCTGTCTGTAAAAGTTTATTTTTGGCTTTAAAATTACTGTAGTGATTTGACAGAGATGTGCAGAGCACAGAAGAAAAGTTTAAAAAATAAATTAACAAAAATACAGGTGGTTCGCAGCGGGCAATTTACAGCATTTTATAATAATCTATACATTATTAGTAAAACTATTGTTTCAAATTGTCTTATTAAAGTATTTATTTATTTATTCATCATCAGTTTTAAGGAGGCCAAGCATCTCTACACACATTTGGTGTAGCACAAGTAGAATACTATTGAAAACAGAAGCATCAGTGAGCAGACTTAACTAACTTCCACCGTAGTTTGTTGTCCTTAGTTTTTATTGTCTTTTAATGAGCTCACCTGCACGTAGGATCAGTCATATGACTTGAGAAGGTGTCCATAGGAACTGGGTCCATGGAGAGGTCAGAAATTAATAGTGACTTCCTGTGTTTGAGGCTGCAGCGACTTCGGACCTCCTCAGATACAGTGAGTAGTGCTACACAAAACAATAAAATGTTAGTTACAATATCATAGCTGTTAGAAGGGCACATCCAAACCACTTCAACTAAGCAGGGTTAACAGCTCAGACATTGGTTCAATATTAATGCTAAGATCCTCTGATATCTGAGTTAGCAAACACTACCCAAGTTCCTCAACTTCCTCAACCACCTCAAATATCCAGCAGATGAAAGGTATTTCAAATGTGTGAAAGTGCTGAAAATTTCTAGAAGAAATAGTATACAGTAAAACGACACTGAACATCTTATGTACCAGCCAGATAGGCCACACTCTGGGTGTTGACCTCAAACTTGTCACATTTCAGATGCTTGCTGATGAGAGCCAACAGTGTGTGAAGGATTCTCACTGTCCTTGCGACTGTGGTGGCTGATGGGTGCCTGTAGCCTGAAAGACATGTATAAAACATGCTGAGAAACAGAAAGACAGACGACAATGGAAATGTCATTGTGCACAAAAACAATCAAACAAAATATAGTGCTGAGGGGGGACAAACCCACACACATAATAAAACGCGTTGCTTTTCACAGTCACGCTGTGTGACTTCCTTTCTTAGATACTGTAGTTAAATGCAGACAGCCATTTTTAGACATAGCACTTCCTATGTACATATTCTGAAGCTTCATTTCTAAAATCACACTGACAGCAGATTTGTGTGTCTGTTGAACTGTGTTTTTGCAGACTAAATATCTATAAACAAGTGTTTAGAATCATGACACACCAGTTTACCTTTGAGTAGGTGGCCCACCAGAGCAAAGTTAAAGTTGGCGCTAAAGTTGAGGCCGACAAAGTGATCCATCTGCTTACAGTGCCATTCTAAAGGACGCCTGATCTCCATGAATACTTCTTCTGGACTCTGGAGGACAAATTATATGTTAAAAAAAGACTCCTTATCAATGGTCGATGTATGGCCACAATACATTTCCTGCACACAGATGTTACTTTTGGCTACATGATGGAAGTCTAGTGCTAAATACTGAATCAAATATCTCTTTATTAGATTCTTGAAGACATTTAACATACAAAAAAGACCAATCAGTTTTTTAGCTCCTGTCAGAGAAGTTCTACATAAAAGTCATGGGTGATGTGCAGTGTCAGACAATATTCTGACTGTCTTATAAATGAGTGTGTTTACGTTCGCTTCAATAACCTGATCACAGAGGGAAACCTGAGAAACACTGCAGTCATCTGGTTACTTACCATCACCACTACCCACTTTTCTAAAGTGAAAGCGTGCCTACAGTGGATGAGCTGAAGTTATTAGCCATATTCACATAAACAATGTTCCTGGGCATTGTTATAAACTAAATTATATATATACAAAGTAAAAAGTAGATTGTCACCCGATGGATGGTCTTTAATTCAAACAATATACAACTGCAGGAATGAAAAAGCAGTAAATAATGGTTTTTACCTTATCATTGAAAACACGCATTGTGTCCAGAGTGTGGAGGTTCTGCTCCAGCAGGGCCGTTCCAGCTGAGTAAAGGTTGACTTCATCCAGCTGCAGCACAGCTATTGCCACCCAGAACAGAGCTTTGTGCATGGGAGATTCCTGGGAGATTAAACAAATAAAGACAAATTTAATTAATATTACAAAGGGGATAGTGATAAACAAAGAGCCAATAAAGTTTTACTTTATAACAATATGATGTACAGAGTTACCAAGTTGAAAAGAAAGGAAAAGATCAAACAGTTTGAAACAATTTGATTTTGAACAGAATTGTGAATTTCTGAAAGGTTTCCCAACTGTGACAAAAAGTAGATCTATACTAGTTGAATACCTTGCTGAGTAGAGGTTGTAGCTTAGTCAGAGCAATGACTGTGGCCTCTATTAATACTTGGCTGTTGTAATTGTCTGGCCCCTTCAGACAGCTCTCTAGACCCTGAAATGAAAAGAAGAGTGAGTGAAATAAAAAGGAGCAAGAAGGAAGAAGAACAAAATGTTAAACATAATTTTTCAGTTAAACGTTTACACCGTACACAATGCACGGAATAAAGAAGTCAAAGAGACAGAGAAGTAAAATTCACAGGTGTACGTGAAGCAGCTTTACTCTACAAACGTCTATGTAGACACGTAAAGGACTGAAACACACGTTCTGTTCACGGATCAGACTGCATTGTAAATGACTCAAGGCCCTCACCCGGTCTATGCTGAGCAGAGGGCTAGCCTTGCTTAGGATTCGAATGATCTGCTTGATCTGGCCATGGCTCACTCTTTTACTGATGCAGCCAAACACCACCAGTGCTCTGGGCTGAAGAGATGGGTTGTATTGGAATGCAAACCTGGAATCCAAAGACAAATAAATACCTGTTCCACACTGAAAATCTATGCAACTGAATGAAATGCAATAGAACACAAGAAGATCATACTTTTGTGCAAGTTCTGTCCACTGGTCTAACCACTTGCAGCTTGGTATGTCCCTCATACAAGCCTGGACCAAAAACACATAACTCAATCAGTATTTAATAAACTAAATACACTAATTAGACAAACAGTCAATTTTATAATAATAACTTTTTATTAAACGAAAAAGGGTAGTAGGAAGGCAGAGAAAAAGCAAAAACATGTGAAAATCCTGATTTTCTCAGCTGACCTCCATGATTTCCAGTAAGGCCTCAGTGACGGTTTCGAGGGAGGACAGTGCAAAGGTCTCCCTCTCATAAGAGCCTGGTGAGAATGAGCGGTCTCTGTAGCTGGAGCGGAAGGCAATCACAGCGGCTGATTTGACTTTGCTGATGCCAAACAGCAGGTAGAACTTGGGCAGGGAGAACTCAGTCAGACTCAGCCTCAGAACCTGCTTTGTTTCCTCTGTATTCAACACAAAAACATGGTTCTTTTTTCAGGTCACAGTAGCTTACTCGCTTTTTGTTTTGTGTGTCCATTGTGTGCCTGCACGCCATGCAAACTCATGCATCTAGCTTTATGAAGATACCTCCCATTATTCACTGACCAATAAAGAAGAAAACAAATGAACAAACATTTCCTCACCACTGAAGTTGAGCTGAGAGCAGGTGCAGAGGGAGTGGATAATGTTGATGACCAAACCGTGAGTGGAGGCCCTGAGGGACAGAGGCCCAGTGGCTACTAGCAGGGTTACCACATGGAACAGATAAGGCAAGTGGGCTGCCACATCTAGAGAGTTGTTGAAGGACAACATGAGCATGTAGCGAGCCAAGATGGCAATGTCATCCCACATCAGGTGCTGCTCCAGTGTTGGCGTTGGGGACAGACACGTCTTGTCGATGATCTTACACATCCGCCCAATGACCTACCACAAAGAATAGGTGTAGAATCATTATGTCTAGCATGTCTTGAACTGCCCAATTTAGGTTATGTCTTAGCATCTCATTTGGGTTAAAGGTCAGGATCAAGTCCTTATTCTCTCCAAAGCTTCGGCTCATTGTTTGCTGCATCTGCTTCTAAGCATTATGTCACCGAGTTCAAGGTGTCACTTATGCTATTATCTGAATGTTGCCTCAGTTGCGTCCTTCAATTAACACCATTATTATTCATTGTTTTTTCTACAGTGGACACATGAATACAGATGTTAGCTAGCCACATAACCTTTTGCAGTTTTTTGTTGCTTATTTTCACCCATTTTTCAGAACTGAAAGTTGAAAAAACAAATAAATAAAGCTTGGTCTGTTGGTACAGGGTTATTGATGCAGGTATCAGAATTTGTTATAGAATAAAATAATAACTCAGAGGAGCAGAACAGTTACGATAAGAATGAGTGGAAATCTAGTCCCCAATAGTAAAATGTACTGTATTGCATATGAGATCTGATTTATGACATGAAAAACTATCCAATGTTTGCTCAGAGGAAGTCCCATGGGCTCTCCCCTGCAGTCCTTGAGTCTGTGCAACATAGATTCATAAGATGGAATCTCCACGTGAGAAACCGTTTTTAGAAATGTGTTGCCTTTTCCAGCTTAATGCATCTGTACAATAGTACAGTTACTAAGTGCCTGTGAAAGTTGTTGGATGTAATGCATGCCTTACATCAAACACTTTATTTTCTTCTATTTTTCTATAGATTGGATACCTATGTTTTTAGAAGGGCAGTTTCTGTCATTATCAAGACTTTATGAGCATAAAGAAAAAAGAAAAAACAAAACAGAGACGAGCACATCCACACACCACACCCGATCTCTAAGAAGCTACGGTATTAAAGACGACTTCCACAGGGGTTAACTGGAAAAAGTTTACTGGGGACATTACTCATGATATTCAATCAGATTGTGAATGTCTGTGAATGTCTATGTTCTCCGTAGAAGCCTGTGGAATTGTCATTGAAAGCCACTTCCTCTTGCTGCTTTTTAAAATTTCAAGCGATCAAACGATTATTTAAAGAAAATGGTAGAAAAGCTTTATCCTTACACAACCACAACTGTACATTAAGGCCTTATAAGATGTATCTCCTTGCGTAAGCTAATAATAACTTCTCAAAAATTTTGAACTCTGTACAAGTAAAATTATGGTTTTATAGGAGTGCTTAACCAGAGCCAATAAAGGCAACAATAAAGAGGAAATGCAAACTTAATAATAAATGTATCACTAGTAAACTAATAATACTAATCATGACCCTTAATAATCATTTTGGCTATGAAGCTGACATACTGGACTATACAGCTATTCTAACCAGTTAGAAAATGGCATTTATTCAAGTTTTGGGAGACAAAGAGTTCAAGAACAGCAAACAAGAAGCCATTGTGTCCAGTAGGCTGTACTGCCATGACATCATGCTGTAACTCTACAGATAACACCAGG
The DNA here is from genome assembly GCF_051167445.1 of Perissodus microlepis. NCBI lineage: Eukaryota > Metazoa > Chordata > Actinopteri > Cichliformes > Cichlidae > Perissodus > Perissodus microlepis. The sequence goes on along the minus strand of NC_140474.1, from coordinate 34,425,659 downwards.
ATAAAGACTCAAGTAAAAAGTCTAATAGCTATGTACAATGCTCAATTTTATATATCGTTTTTCAAATTCAGTACAATACTTTAGTAAGACCAAACTAACCTGCAGAGAAAAACAATACTACAACTTCAAGATCAATTTTTTCTTAGTCAACAGTCTTCACAATGGCCACTATTGAGTGCAGTGATGGTGTCTGCTATAATCGGAGCCAGGGCCTTGGGTTTTCTTTTGTGTCTGCCTGTGTATATTGTGTTTGTTTATCCAAACAGCAGCTTGGATTTGGAACAACAGCACACAGATAATGGATAGTGATTAGATGAGTTTGTCTCTTTAGCTTCTACAAATCAAGAGTGAATCCCAGCTGGATTTATTTCTTCCATCAGTATGTAAGTAATTATTAACTGACTTTAACATTTAAATATATTTTATATTTTAGGTTTCTGTGTAGGAGTAGGAGTATGCCCTTGACCACCAAAATCTAATGATTTTTTCCTGAAGTCTAAAGACTTTGGCCAAATTTGTAGAGATTTCTTTGAGATGTAAAGAGAAAAAAATTAAGAATTTAAGGGACACCGTCACTGTAACCTTTGACCACCAAAGATTTGATGTTAAAAACTGTGGGACAATTATTGTAGGGTCTTTACAATATAACGCACCATGAGGCAACTGTTGTTGTGATTTGATTATATAAATAAACTTGAATTGAACTGAATTGGGACTTGATAGACAACCCAAAGATGCAAATCATGTGGCCACTGTGGTTGTCAGTGTGGAAACATAACAAAGGAAAAAAATTGTCAGCTGCCTTGGCTCATGTCCATGTGCATTTCTGCTTTTAGGCCACATGATGTGGTGGCTTTTGTTGATTTGTTTTTCTGTCCTGAACTACAGGCTCTCTGTTTCAACTGACCAGTAGCTGGCAGAGAAATTTTGCTCTTTACGCACAGTTGTTCTTCTAAATGAAAACTGTAGCACACATAGCTAAAATGTAGAGTATGAGATCCAGTTGCAGCACAGAAGCACGTTTTAAACTTGCAGCCTGAAAGCATTAATCATTAATCCATAATTTAAACATAGTATATCCTTAATTAACCATAACCAAATGAGCTGACCTGGACCAAGTAGAAGTGAGTCTATTAAGAAGTGTTAACACCAGGTCAGGGTTTGTGTGTGTCGGTCTATGTGTAAATATCTATATCTAGAAGGTTTGATGTTAAATTTGTGGGCCAGTACATGATAGGGTACTGCTATCATGCCCTGGCGCCGTTGTGCCATATCTACTGTCTGTAGTTTCAAGACAGTGGGTAGCTGGCTCAGTTTATGTGCATAAGGCTAATAATGCTATATATTGATATATATCTGCCACACATTGTGATATATTGCATAACACAATGCAGCATACAGAGGTAATAAAAGCACAGTGCTCAGAAAGAGAAGAGTTTGACAAATGGCAGGAAAGTGCATTGCAGTTCCCCAAGTGGAAGAATATATAAGCTCTCTTTCTGATGGACGTTTATTCTTTGATATTTTTCCAGAACTCTTTCAATATTCTTTGTAATAGATGTGAATCAGCACAGAAATGGCCCCTAGTGGGAACAGTATGTAATTACTGAATTTCTCCTTTTCACCTGATTTTGATATTTGGCAATGAAGGAAAGTTCTGTAAAGAAAAGTAGTTACTTTATTAAAATAAAGTATTTCGTCCACTTCTTATGTATATTAAACTGTATAGGATAATGAGCATATGTGTTTGTATGAAATACGATGTAGGATTTGTCCTGTTTAACACAATGCAATAGTTTTTACAACCGCTTTAATTGATCAGTTGTTTACTCAAACACACTGCTCTGCTCATTTAACAGAACCCCAAGTCACTTTCTATCATCAATACCATTAAATCCTCTCCACGAGTTGCAACATGATTCAACATGATTATTTTCTGTGTGTATTAGTTGCCAATGTGCTCTCACCTTGTTGGAGACCAATTTGACATTTCCTGAGGCTAGAGCCACTGCAGTATCAGCCATAACCTCTGCTTTGATGGAACCCAGGCCTCCTGTGGCACTGGTCTTAATAAAGCTGTCTAAGACCACATCCAGCAGGTCTGTTATCTGAAGATGAGATGGTTAAAAGGCCAGAATCCAAGAGACACATGTACTTAATTAGCTGCTGAGGGGCTGGGTAAACTTACCTGGCCAAGGCTGCCCCAGATCTTAGCCTGGATAGAGGGATACATTTGTTTTTCATTTATTGTCATGGTGATGAGTTTGTCCAAAATGGCAGTGACCCGCTGGCGCTTGGCATCGTCATTGTGCTTACAGAAGCGGACCAGGTTGAGCAGCCAGGGTGTCATGTACTCCAAGCAGAGATGCTTCAGCTCGATGCCTGCAAGAGAACAGCAGCACTTAGAGCTTACGGTTTATTTTAATGTTAATAATATATCACTATATTGCCAAAAATATTCGATGGTCCTGTCTTCAAACACTTATGAACTTAAGTTTATTTATTAAGCACTTTTCACAGACAGCAGGTAACAACAGGCTAAATAAACAAGAATATTAGGTGCCAAAATAGACAATACAAAATATTTAATAAAATACAGCAAAGTTAACAGGTGGTTTTAAAATAAATTAATCAATTAAAATAAGTAAATAAATAAATACATTTCTGAACAGAAAGCCGGATTAAACAGAAATGTTTTTTTTTTTTAAAGAATCAGCAGAGTCAACCAAACACAGTTGTGGTGGTACACTGATCCATAGCCTTGGTGCCGCAGGCTGAAAGGCTCTGTATGGGGAACAACCAACCGACTCGGAGTCTGTGAACGTGGACAACGAGCAGCAGTGTATTTTGTAAGAAGCTGCGATAAATAATCTGGGGCCTGGCCATTTGGTGCTCTGTATGCTAAAACAAGAATTTTAAAATTAATTCTAAAATCTATTTGCGAGCCAATGTAGAGAACATAAAACAGGAGTAATGTGAGCATGCTTGCTAGAATGTGTTAGCACTTTGTATAGCTTGGAGGTGAAAAAGGGATGATTTGTCCAAGCTGGTAAACAGAGCATTACACTAAACTAACGCGATGACACAAATGCAGGAAAAAAAAATTTCCAGTTTAGCTGAGGAGACCATATGTTGCAATTTAGAAATGTACCTTAAATGAAAGAAACAGGAACCAGACAAAGGTTTTACATGCAACTCAAATATTACTCCAAGGACAGAAAGAAGCAAGAACCTGACTGACTTTAGAATGTAGCTCAAGAGGAGCTGCAATCACGGTCTCAGTCTTGTTGGTAATAGATAGAGAGCCAATCTGAGTTAAGTAGTGGATTAGGGTGGACAACCTATCCAGTAGATGAGTCTTAAAAGACATGACAGCTTATCCATTGTATGCTAATGACAGCTGAATGTCATTGGCATACAATGGATAAGAAATGTCACAAAAAGACTAAATAAGCTAAAGAAAGCATGTAGAAAGAAAATAATAATGGACTCAAAACTGAACCCTGTGGAACCCCGCAGGTTAGGAAGGAAATGTTAGAGGAGAACTTGTCTGTTCTAACAAAGAAGGTCCTATCAGATAAGTATGAAGAAAACCATTCTGGCTTTCTTTCTCTGGCAGAGCCATATACACCAGCTAAAGCTTTAAGCCTATTAAGTAGGAATTTGTTTCCAATGGTAACGAATTTGTTTCCAATGGTATCAAACTATGACCAAACAAAATGATCACAGAACAATTCCCTGCATCAGAAGCCATTAGAAGATCATTACAGACCTTCAAAGGAGCGGTCTCAGTGGAACGCTGCCTCTGAAAGCCTGACTGAAAAGGGTAAAAGTATGTCATCTGCATAGTAAAAATCAGAACTGATTTTCTACTATTTTTTCTAGTAATTTGCTTATAAATGGCCTATTGAAATAGGCTTAAAATAATTACTAGTAGAGCTGGATTCAAGATTTTGTTTCTTCAATGGAGGAGTGACCTCTGCATGTTTAAAATAGGATAGAACATGACCATGTGTCACTGAACTGTTGATGACAGATAGCAATGTGGGACCAATGCTGGAGAGAGTCCCAGACAGGACAGAGGGAGGTAATATATATAATATTAAAAGCATGATGAGGACTTCACTTTACTTTAGTAGTGATATCTTGTTCTTAATCCATAGGGTTTAATATGATGTCAATCCACTTTTTGCATCTATAACAACTTGAAATCTTCTTGGAAGTATTTCCACAAAGTTTAGGAGTGTGTTTATGGACATTTTTTTAATCATTCTGTCTGGGTCACAGTCTCTGCTCCATTTCATTGTAAAGGTGTTCTATAGTTTTGAGATCAGGACCGTGTTCATGCCAGTCGAGTTCTTCCACACTAAACTCACTCACCCATGTCCTTATCGAGCTTGCTCTGTGCCCTGGTGCACAGTCATGTTAGAATAGGAAGGTCCATCCACAAACCAGACTGTTCCCACAAAGTTGTGAGCATGAAAATGCCCTAAATGTCTTCGTATTCAATGAAATGAAGCTCACAAATGAAGAGCTGCTTTTACTGGAACTAGGGGCCTGAGCGCAGCTCTTGAAAAACAACAACACCACAATCAACATCCACCAAACTTAATACTTGGCACAGTGCAGTCAGTATCTTTCTCCTGGGAGCTGCCAAACCGAGATTCGTCAATCGGATTGCCAAAACAAGTGTTTACTGCTCTAGAGTCCAGTGGCTGTGTGATTTACACCACTGCATCCAAAGCTTTGCCTTACACTTGGTGATGTAAGGCTTGGATGCAGCTGCTCTGCCATGAAAACCTATTCTATGAAGCTTTTTGTGCAATGTTCTTGAGCTAATTTGAAGGCCTCATGAAGTTTGGAGGTATGTAGCGATTGACTATACAGAAAGTTGGCGACCTTTGTGCACTGTGCACTTCAGCATCTACGTAAAATCATAAACCATATTGTCATTCCCAAACATTCCCTCCCCACCACAGTTATGTAAAAAAAAGAAACAAAAAACCTTAAAATTTTATGCATTTCAGTGAGGTGAGCTGGTGGCAGTATGAGTACAATGTATCTATTCCCATTTAGAGAGGTAACATCTTTGAATAATAAACTGACGCAGTTTCATGACTGAGTGTATGTGAGAGCTTATGTATGGTAACCAGTACGATGGTAAGCAGACTTACTAGACTTGCTGAAGCCTGAGATGCACTCCTCCAGAAACTCCAGAGTCAGATGAGGTTCGTTGGCTGCCAGAGTTTTGCTGATGGAAACTATAAAAAGCGTATTGTTGGCTGGGATGCAGAGACCTGATGTCTCCAGCAGCTGGCCCTCTATCTTCAGATTAAAGGTGCAGGTCAAAGCACACAATAGGTTGTAAGCTGCAGATCTGGATATGAAACAGATAAGTCAGTGTAAAAACAGTTTTAGTCTTTACTTTTACAGGTTTGAGTTGAAAAACATAGGTGTTGTAAATGAGTAGATCAAAAGTTTTATTTCAGGTCGGTGAAGCTCAACTGAAAATTGGAAAGACAATAAGATGTGCTAAAATGTTCTAGTTTTTCCTTTGAAACTGAACTACTTGCATTGGATCAAAAATATTTAGGCTCATGTTCAAAGTGTACAGTACTGCGCAAAAGTCTTGAGCCATCCCTCATTTCTTTATATTTTGCTAGGTAAATGGGAAATAGATGCAGTGAGCTAGTGAGTAAAATACAGGCAAAACAGTGTTTTGGTCCACCCATATTTTTTAACAAAACCACTTTTAGGGAAGCTTTCTTGTAATTTCTTCAAGTAGTCTTCAGGAATACTTTTCTGATGTACAAGGACTAGACTAAAAGTAAGTATTTAAGTAAAAAAGGTGCCATTAAGAAGACATTAAGAAAGCCCAGAAAACGATTGCTCATGTCTGGTTCTTTCAAGGAAAACAAAGAAATGAGGGGTGGTTGAACTAAACCTTTATACCTTAAACACAGTGTATATAAAAATGAATGTATTGCTAATCCAGTTAACTACTGGTTTCTGAAATTTGACTTTGAAGCATTGAGTTTTGACCACTGCTATAGTTTTTGCTTTGTATCAGTTTTATAATCTAATTTTCATCTACATGGGGCTATAATTTAGGAAGTAAATACAATGTATTCATACATTGTAGTACCTTAAATTTATGTTTTCATAGACATGTGAGCAATAGGGTTGTTTTATCAAACATTTATACAAGCAGGAGTCACTAAGTTTAAGGTGCTTCTGCATTAGGTTTACTTCCAGCAACCTTTATACAAAGTCTAAACTTTAAACCTAAAGTATGCTCAAATATTCATGTGTCATTGGTTCCGAAGCAAAAAATCTCAGTTATATTTTAAATTAAACACATTCTTTGTTATTTTTACAGACCTACTTTATTCCCCATAAAGCCAAAGAATTTGGCCTAGAATAACAAAAACAATGACCCTACAGGACAGACCTGAGGCTGGGGTCAGAACTGCCCAGGTTGAGAAGAGCAATGTTGAGGAGAGTGCCAGGCACATCTTTTGGTCGGATTTTAGTGTGCTGAGGGATGGAGTCAGGCTGCGACAACTCCCAGCGTGTCCGGATATGGATGATAGACTGAACTATGGCATCACACTCCTGGTGCATGAAAGTGAGGGGTGTGCCCTGGTTGGCCATGGTGAGGGTGAACTGACTCTCATCCACAAGGCAAATCTCCTCAATCTCGGAGGCATAATATACATCGTTGAGGAAGACAGGCTGGCCAAGGACGCGGGTGCGCTCAGCTGAGGTCACCTGAACGGCTGTTGAACCCACCTGGTCAAGAAGAAAATAAAGATGGTTAAAGATACACCTCTATTACGATTTTAGTGATTTAATATGTTTATTTAGTGGTAATATTTATATATTGCTCATTTTTAGTGCAAGTTCACTGGCTGAAACCTTACCTTAATTGAGACCTTGGTATCTTTGTGGGCCAGTTTGAGGGCATTGTGGAACACTTTAAGGTCTTCCTCCAGTATCAGTGTGGCTGCAGGCAGCTTCTGTTGGTCAGGTTCAATGTGCTCTGCCAGCTTAGCTGGAGAATCAATGAACTGGAGCCGCTTGCTCCCTTTTAGGCCTGTCAGCAGCCGCTCATGATACTTGGTGTACTCTCTTACCCAAGTGTTGCAGTTGTAGACATAAACAGCTGCCACATTCTCATATGCAAAGCCAGGAAAGACGACAAACCACTTAGAGAGGAAGTCAGTCTTGAAACGATTGCTGGGTCCAACATGTGTTAAGTCTACCACTATCTCATAGGGCTTAGCATAGTAGGGTTTGAGGGTAAGAAGGACATGGTAGATGAGCAGGTCACCATTGATCTGGCCCGTTTTGAACCTAAAGAAAAGGGGGAAAAAATCCATTATGGTTAAATACGAAATATTCTATAGTTTTATTTTTTGGATCAGTTGTATAAATGTGAGGCTTAAATTGTTCATTGCATTCTATGTGATTGAACTCTGAAAAGCTTCATTTCTGAAAAAGATTGCTTCTTTTTGTCTGTCCTTTTTTTGTAAGAGCCCTGCAAGCCTCTGTGGTATCAAACCCAAGGCTCTGAAATAATCACACCCTCTGCAAAAAAACAAACAAACCAAAAGACAAAAAAAAAAACCCAGCAGAAAGAGGGGTCAGGAAGTGACTTCAGACCATCTCAACAGTCAGTTTGCAGCAGGTGTCACGTGCCATTTCTTCCCCAAGACCTCCATAGGACTACTTCAGGTAAGAATTTGTCATGCAGCATCTTTGAATCATATTAAAAGTACAAAAGTCAAGCATTTCCTTTAAAAAAAAAAAAAAATTTAACTAGAACTGTTCAAACGACCTTCTGATTTTCAGCTTTACTTTTTCTAAAACAGTTTCTGAATTTCAGAGATGATGGAAGGTGCAAAAACTCTTTGGCTGTTTCTCCTGCTCAACCACCTGCCACTCTGCCCTGTCGGTGCTGACGCAGTCCTTTCAACAACTCAAATATATTCACAAGACTATTCACAAGACCAAAGAAGCAGCCCCACACTTGCTGTGAGTACTACCCTCAGAACAAGTGAAGACAAAAACTCCATCAATGGCACTCGTGGTGACTGCTTGGTTGACACTGAGATGGGTCTGATTGCTATAAGTTCAGCTGGAGGTCTCATTGTGTGCTTGCTGGCTGCTACTGTGGTACTGGCATGCCAGGTCTGCAGCCTTCAGCGCCAGGTTTATGGCCCTCGCACCTCACGGTCCAACATGGACTTAGTAAGCAGTACAGGCTACTGGGGCACAGACCAACCAGAGATTGCAGGCCTGGTTGGACCATATGATGCCAGTGTCATGCTTGAGGAGGTGAAAGAAGACAAGACTGAGGAAGAGAGGCAGGCTAAAACAAAAGGGACAATGGAGGACGATGGGGCAGGACTCAAGGAAGGGGCAATGGCAATAGCGTTTGATCCTGAGGACGATCAAAGTCATATGCACAGCTCCAACTTCAAGGACTCCTGTTTGGAGATTCCCAGGGATTTAGAAGACATGCCCCTTGTTGTGTAAGGAGGTAACCCTACTTCTGTAAATCCAGTCACATACACAACTAATCAGTTTAGCTGATTTAAAATATATTAACTTGGCTTGTTTCAATCATATCCTTTCCAACAGAGATGCACCAATTGTTAAATCATGGGCAAATATAAAATAAAATAAACTAATTATATTAATGGAGATTTTTTTAAATTTTTATTTTGCTCTTTTTTTGGACAGAAATAAATAACTTTGAAAGTCTTTCAAACGCATTCATGAAACGGACACAAGGAAAGAAAAAGTTATAATAGAGTGGTGACTGTTTTCTTATTTGCTGAAGGCAGTCAACAAAGTGAGAATGGAAATTTGGTTAATAGACTGATAATTTTGTTGTTGCATCACTATTCCTGTTTATTTTCATCTTGTTAAATGTAGGGCATCATACACAATTTACTACATTAGTGCTGACAGAATAAAGAGCTTTGGGTGCACACACCAAAAAGCATAGTTTTTGCTTAGATAAGGATATCTTTAACACGTTACATAGTTCTATATCTCGTAGTAAATCTTTAAAGCCTGGTCCTGAGTGTTCAATTAAAACAGAAAGAAAGAACGAAAGAAAGAAATCATAACTTTTAAACACATAACATAGCACGGTCCATATTTGTTGTGCGCATGATTTGCATCAGTAACATAACATAGCATAATAACTTACATAATGAACAAAAAGCAGATTAACAAAAAGAAGGTCAACATACATTCACAGTTTTGAAGAGATAATGGGCTAAATTGATAATAGAAATGCTGGAAACTTAACTCTGAATCTGTTTCAGCTATGTCTAATCTTTTAAATGAATTTTCAACAATTTAATTATTGGTTATAACTTAAATACTTGTAATATTTGCCAGTTTTTAAATAAATTGACCTTTGTATTGTGTCAGTGTTTCATGAGTCAAATCAATATTTGTCAATTATGAGCCCTATACACACAGAGAGAAAGTTGTGGTCAAAAGTTTCCATACACTCGTCATGGTAATTTTGAGCTTTAAATGATTTCTTTCCATTGTTGTTTTTCCCTGGTCGACTGAGTGTCATCAATATACCTTCAAGGAATAAAAGAAAAACACACACAAAAAAAAACAACCAAGACTTGGATGTACTGTAGAATTTATTTTGGATTTCATAATCATACATGACCAAAAATGTGCACACAAGTTCAAATATATATATACACCCCCCACTAATATTTGGCTACATGTTCCTTAGTTGCACCTAGACCAGATGCTTTTGGTAGCCATTAACAAGTGACAATTTGGGTGTTTTTCAAGAGCTTGGCAAAGTGGTGACACATCCAAATAACTTTTGTAAAACAGTTTCAACAGATTTCAACTTCTTGAAATCTGCACATCTGTACAAAGGCTCCAAGAGATCTTACCAGCTTTGGAAAATCAATAGTTTCTTGGACTCATAGAGTATTGGTCAATGAAATAAGTACTATCAAGCTATTTCTTCTATGCTGACAAATACAAACTATGTCTTGTTAAAAGACACCACTTTGAGCTTGAATATATACTTTTGACCCTGTGTGGATTAGAGAAAATCCAAAATGTATTTGTGCAATGGCAATTATTATTCTTAAAATTTTTAAAGATCTATACTATATAATCATTCGACAACAGAACAGGCCACAACAGTGACTACTTATAGAACTGTTATTCTGCTTGATTAAATAACATGTACAAGCCACACACCTGTCAGTAACCCAGAAAAAAAACCCCACACATTCCTGTTATAATACAGTTCTGATTAAAAGTTGTTCTAAACTTCTAAACTGTATTGAACTGTATTGTACTTGAAAAATGGCAAAAAAGAAAAAAAAGAAAAGAAAAAAAAAGTCATATTTTGCATGGTTGGATCTTAACAAGGATCCAAATAGAGCTTCAACATAAAACAAGAAGAAATGGGAGTGAGGCATTTTCTTGGAGCACGCAATTTATTGAAAACAATGCTTAAATTGAAACAGGCTGTTTTACAGCTGATCAAAAGTTTAGGGCCACATGCCTTAAAAAAGCCAAATCTGTGCAAAAATGTGGATTCATTGTCATCTTCTGTCAGGTAGTCAGACTGTTATGACGTCCTGATGGCAAAGGCAAAAAAACTTTACCTTTTTGAACGTGGTCGGGTTGTTGAACTGCATAAGCAGGGTCTCTCTCAGAGCAACATCACTGCCGAGGTGGGACCCAGTAAGACGGTCATTTGGAATTTCTTAAATGATCCTTAGGGTTATGGAACCAAAACGTCAAGTGGAAGACCCCCCAAAAATTTCACGAGCACTGAGCTGGAGGATCCAATTGGCTGTCCATCAATACACTGGACTATCCTCGACCCAAATTAAGGCCGTTACTGGTGCAGACTGCAGCCTCATAACCATCAGACAGCATCTGAGGCTGAAGGGCTTCAAAAACGTTACTGGCATGACAAGCAGATCCCACCTGAGATGTTTTCTATGCACCACAGTGGAGGGGGTGCCATAATGGTCTGGGGTGCTTTTTCCTTCAGTGGAACAATGGAGCTTCGGGAAGTGCAGGGGCGTCAAACGGCTGCTGGCTATGTCCTATGTGCATGTGCGTCCTAAAACAGCCTGTTTCAGTTTAAGTGTTGTTTTCAATAAATTGCATGCTCAAAAAAATGTTTTGTCTCAGTCCCATTTCTTGCACGTTACATGCTCTACTTGGAATCGTGTTAAGATCCAGCCATGCAAAAATATGATTTTTTTGCCATTCTTCAAGTGAAGTGGTCTTAAACTTTTGATCAGGACTGTATATGCCCTCCTTATGCAGTCAAAATATCTCTGACCTGTCAGGGCATGGGAAAGTGATCTCTGTTTGTATGTTTTTGTGTATCGCAGATCCTGTAGATTTTGTGGTTGAGAATGCAGTATGATAACAAGGTGAGTTTACCTTTCACAGGCATCAATGGTGTAGCTTATAAATGTTCTCAACTATGTCCTAAAAAACAGACATGAGCTGCTACCATGCTGCTATTTCAGTTATGATATGTTACTGTTCTAGACATTTAAACTTAAAGAATGCCTTTTCCTTCTTAAAACCAAAGAGCACTCATGAAAATTTAAAATTCACACTTTTTAAAAGTCAATCTTTAGAATTTTACAGATTAATTCAGCATTGTTTCAGCAAACATTTTTAACGCAAGACTTGGTTGTAAAACATGAACTACTATATTTAACATAGGACACTGAGAATGATTTCACGTGTCACGCTTCCTGTAAGTGGTGCAAGAATCAGTCTCGAAATTTCAGCAGCGACAAACTGTCCAACCCCCAAGATCTTACTTCCTTAGAGACAGCAACTCTGCCAGAGAGCAACAGCAATATTCAGCTTTTAATACACCCTGGAAGGACACAACCAACAGCTTGGAGTGTTCACCTGTGTACAGACACTGGTATGTAAATCTAAATTACTAGATTACTGATACAGTTTTGGGTCCAACTCACAGCTTGACAACTTTAAATTGATGATTATGTGAAATTGAGACATATCTATATCTATACACACACACACACCTAAAAACTAAATGTTATGTGTAAAATGTTATTAAACAACAGAGGATACATAAATGTAAATTAGATGAAAATGGTAAAAGCAGTGTTTGAAACTGGTAAATTGTGTACCCTTCAAACCTATGGTGGATTACGAGCATTTTGAGGAACTTACCATTTCCTAAAGCATATTATATTGCATAACACTAAACGTTCTTTGTTCAAATGATACTGCTTCAGACTACGTGCTCTGACAAAATAATTTCCTCTGTTCTAGCTTCAGAGACACAGTAGCCATTCTGAGGACAGCAATGACCACAGATTTTACAAGCCTCACGTTCATATGGCTGCTGCCACTGGCAGCAAGCAATGCAGTGACATCTAATCAAACTGAAGTCTTCAGCTCTGTGGTAACTGTAGAATCATTCTCTCACAATGAGCTGACAACACATACTCAGGCATACTCAGAGAAAATACCTGCCACGAAAGACGCACAACGAAGTAGTCAAACAATGCCCTCGAATACGATCCTACCTAATACTAAGACAGCACCAGCTCCTACCAGTTCTGCATCGCCTCACTTAAACAGTACTTCCATGGAATCCTTAACAGAAATACAATCTACAGTCATCAAATCTTCAATGACAGATCTAACTGGCACCCCAGCAACACCTACAAGTGTAACTCCAGTGATAATCAACTCAACCCAAAGCCAGAAGGCATTAAGCACACACGTTAGGAGGCACACAAACCCCTATCCACCTACATTTTCACCGAAGTCTACAAAACTCATCTCTACTACTAACACATTTACCACACCTGAAGAAGACAAGTCTGAAAGCATGAGTCCAGCTACAGGTGATGATGTGAAACATTCCACAGGCTTATACAAAACTTCAACATCCATCCACAATACCAGAAAAAGGAAAATACAAGAACCTTCAGAAACAAAGAAAACTAACCATGGTAAAGTAGTGGCCGGACTAATCGGTGGATCCCTGTTAGTGATGATGGTAGGATTCCTGATCATCTTTATTAAGAAACGGAAGCTTCAGAAGCAGCAGGTATCAACTACAGACTGGGCGGGTCCTTCGCCATTTCTAGAGGGTGGAGCTAACAATGGCCAGGTAACAATGAGGCCACCTAACCGAATTTCTGTAGCCAGCTTTCTACCTGCAAGACTGTCCAAAAGATTGTCCTTGCTTCCGGAAACAGATGAGGAGTTAGAAGACATGACTCAAGTTACTACATTTGGAGGTAAAAACCAGGGGACCACATTTGGCCAAACAGTCGATGGAAATAATGGACCAGAAAGCAATGGGACTAATGCAGTTTTTCCTGAAATGAAAACCACAGTAGACATCGCAGAGACCGCTGAAAACTGTGTTTCGGCTGTCTCTTTGCAAACTAACAACCCTGTGTCCACAAATAATTCAATCCTCCGTCAAGACATTTCTGCAAATCAGTCAAATCAATCTGAAGTCATGGAAAATATGTCTGAACAAATGAACAATGCCCTTATGGAACCTTAAGCGAACTTGATCTCTAAACAAATCCAGCAGATGTAGGGTACCAGTTATAACACCCTTCATTGGTTTCCTGATAGCAGCAAAGGTAACTACAAAAACAGGAAACCATGTTGTTAGTGCATTCGGAAATAATTGAGATTGTGTGATGTTAACCATGATTTCTACAGCAAAACCTGAAGAACAACATAGTAAGGTTGAATAATTGTAGTTTTCTGTGTTAGTAAGAGTAGGAATATGCAAAATAATAATCATACGCTACATGTAGGAGCATTTTAATAATCTTGCTGCTAACAGATAATAACATTGCACAGCAAGCAGTTTTATTTACACTGTGTCATGTAACAGTGTGAATAAATACCATACCATGATGTGAACAGGAAGCTTCCTTTTTAACATTCATGTGAATAAGATCTGTCTCATTTCAAATATCATTCAGTTCGCTTGGCCACATCAAAAGCAAGCTCTGGTACATACATGCCTATCTTAATAATATCCGTTTTGCACAATATGGCATATGCAATAGAAAAGAAAGAAAACTAAATATCCCCCAATAAAATTTCCTGTACTTACAATTGTAGGTAAGATTCTGGAGGTGCGCTATGGCTTTAGTTTTGTTTAAATGACATTCAGAACCTTTCTGCAAATGTTACTTTTTATCTTTAATTCCAAAAACAATTAAGCTTATGTAAACCTCAGAAGCATGTTTCTCAGGCAGTCTTTTATAATTTAGTTCAACATTAGTAACAGTGGAGCTTGTACAACTAATATAATGCAAATAAATTGTTTTAGCTCTCTGCTCAATTTGCAGAGAATTAAATTATTTCAAAAGAAATAATTTAAAAAATTTTCAATAACCTTTTTAAATTTCTTAAATAATTAAAATAATCGTTCCATTGTTCACAATTGGGTTGTTTCTTTACAATCACATTTGTGAAAAACAAACAAAAACCCCCTCATTACTCTAATTTTCCATTTCTGTTTCTCACTTACATAGCGTGGCGTTTTTAGTCAGCAATGGACCTAGTTGTGCAACCGCATTTAGTTTAATATGGCAAACTCAAACTCATTTAAGTTCTTGATTAGAATGCTAGGTATTAAAAAATATTAAGAGAAAACAATTTTATGTTTAACAATTATCCATTTGATAATGATCCAATACTTTTTGAGTTAATGAATTAAATTGCATAAAACCACAAAGCTTTCAAAGACTAATCATTGATCGTTGTCTTTACAAGCTTTACTTCTCTGGCGTGGTAGTATAAGTATAGGTGCCACCATCATAAAACAGAAACTCAGACGTGACCTGAAGTATCTGTGTGATGGCCATAATAAGAGCTGTACCAATTCTCCAAATAATAAGGGAAGGAGGGTAAATTCTTCCTTTATTGGTTCCTTTAGCATGTACACTGGACCATCCTTTAAGAAAAGGGAGGAGAAAACACCACTCCATAATTCACTGAGATGGCCCATCTGACCATTCATGACAAAACACAATATAATTAAAAAAAAAGTTGCTCAGCTCTGGTAAATGTTATCTGTGAGTGCCTTTCCCCATTTTCATTGAATATCCTCCTGATATAGTTTTTAACAACAGTTCATTAAATTCACAGCTGAAATAAGAACCTCACACTGCTGCAATAAAAACTACTTCTGATTGAACTGTAGCCTTGCACGAAGAACACAGAATGCTATATAAGCTCAAGATCTATATTAATTAATAATAGTACTTAAGGTTCTGTGCAACTGGTGCTAATTAGTAAAGTCCTTTGTTATATTGCAGTCTTTAGTATAATTTCACTCCAGAATAGTCTGCTGGGATAAGTGATAGATAGCACTCATATAAATCCTTAACAGGCAGGATAAAATTAGTTACCTAGTATCACAACAGTAAAATATAACAAATAAGATGAATTTAATTTTAGATGCTATGGGACAGATTTACTAAGTGAGACAAATTACTGTGATGTCGCAATTGCTGGGGGATCTATTAAGAATGTGCTTTATTTTTATAAAAAGATGCAGTTAACTGCAGTAAAAACCAGCCTTGTGCCAAGAGCAGCGCAAATTAGTGGCTCAAAATTCCAGTTTAAGCTCAGGTTTCACACAAGTGTTTCTCTCTGAAAACAGCGTGGCAATTCGGATAAATGTGAGGAAGCTGAAAGAGAATCAATATCCTTTTGATATAAGAAAATAAGTCTTTCTATGCAAGTGCTTTCTATCTAACATTCACACGCAATCATACTCCAACTGATGCATCGGAGAGCAACGGGGGTGTTAGTGTCTTGCGAAAGGATATTTGGCATGCAAACTGTAGGGATGGAACCCCTAACCTTCAGATTAGCAGATGACCTGCCCTATTACCTGAGCTAAGATGTACAGAGAACACAAAACATTATTTACCATCAGATTATGAGTCATCTTGTGTTACTGTGTCATGTGCATGAATGCATGCATTGCGGTTTTAATAGCACATTGCAACATTCAGGCATAAATCTAACACACTAACACTATTTCCTACACATTCAGCAGAGAAAAGTTGCTTGGTGTGTGCGCAAAGTTCATTTCTGCTTTGTTTCATGAAAACAGTGTAACCGAGGAGCAATAGGTGGGGCTCACAGTCTGATGGACGGACCAGTGGAAACTCTGCATGCAGATTATCTTGCCATACTTAATCTGCATGTTTAGTAGCCTTGGAATTTGAAAACTGATGATAATTCTAGTCATGATGCTTTTACTAGCCTGTAAATGTATAGTGGCTTAATTTTAATCAGCAAAGTCCACAGGTCTATACAATTTTTAAAAACAGGGATTTGCTTTGCTTTTGCTTTGAAAAGAAAATGCAAACCATGATGCAAAGTGGTTTATGTATACTCATCATAGATATGAATGTAAAGGTAATTTGGGGCTTTTAATGTTTCCTTTGAACTGTTCTTTCTAGTGTGATATGATTGTACAGAACACAGCTTTAAGAACTTTATAAAACAAACATTATGTGTGCAGGGTTTGATTTATTTAGAATTTTCTAAAACACAGGATCATAAAGCAAACACTTTTGTTTGCTAGTTGTGGTATTTCATGTGTTGTATACTAAATCTAGTGTGCTGAGTCCAAATCTGTAGTCGGATTTTGTCTAGGATGTCAGGTTCTGAAGTTATACACAGTATCATTGGCTATTCATACAGACGGAAAAGGAAACTGATTTTATAGTCGTTATATGGGCACTGTACATAACTAAATTTTGATTTAAAACTGTGAGAGATTACAAAAACTTGTACACTTTAACAAACGTGTAAATAGATAGTTCACTTGAGTCTTTATGGAATGTACATACACTGTTAAAAAGTGCTATAGGCACTTGCTTTTGCGCTTGTGAGTCTCTGCTGTTGACCGCTGCAGAAGCCAGCAGTAATTGCCCATCATTATGGGGTTGAAGTGGCCTTGATATCTTTTCTCGAAACTGGCAATATCCTGGTGGAATTGTTCTCCATGTTCATCACTCACACCACCCAAATTTGGAGTGAAAATCCCCCGCTATAAATGCATTTTGAGTCACATTCAGCAGCAGAGTTGCTGATATGCTGCTAACATGTTGCTTACAAGTTCAACGTAGTTTTCAGCCCGATGGTTGCCAAGAAAGTTTTGCACAACTAGCACAGATGCATCCCAAGCGGCGAATTCAAGCATGTTCAGTTTGGATCTGAATGTGTCATCACACATCATTTAGCGGATTTCAGGACCAACAAAAATTTCTACTTTTAGCTTGGCATCGGTTTTGGTTTTTCCAAACCTGTCCTTCAGATACTGGAAGCCATTTCCATTACGATCCATTGCCAAGACAAAGTTTTTCATTAGGCCTAGTTTAATGTGAAGTGGCGGAAAGTACACTTTTAGTGGATCAACTAGTGATGCATGTAGCACATTGTATCGGCCAACAGTTTTTTTTTTTCTTTCCGACAACGTAGTATTTTTTTCTATTGCATAAAATATTTTATTCTATTGTATATAGCATCTTATTCTTAATATCTTATCCTATTCTATTGTTATTCTTAATTTTTGCTACTGTAACTTTGCACTGTCCACTTTCTGCTGTGACACAACAGATTTTCCACATGTGGAACTAATAAAGGTTTATCTCATCTAACTCTGGATGGCTACTGCTTCACTTTGTAATGATTGCTATCATCACGAATGTTCCATAGGCACAGAAAGCACATGTGTTCTGTGTACCCCAACTGTAGACCCAACAGCAGTGCCACAAC